>NW_028230452.1:14967912-15130176 GCF_043228905.1 Azolla caroliniana
AAACTAGATGAAGACGGCATTCGTGCCGGTTTTTCTTCGGGAGGGTGGACACTCCACAGGGGGAACCTCCTGCTTGCTAGAGGACCCAAGATACACTCACTGTATCCGTTACATGTTACGCTCAGAGAGGGTAACCTGTTTTTGGTGGATATTCCTGTGTCATCACTATGGCACAGAAGATTAGGACACCTCAGCAAGGCCGGCATTACGCATCTATCTAGAGCCGGATACATCCCTAAACTCTCCTTCTCCGACCATCAATTCTGCGAGCATTGCCAGTATGGCAAACAAGCAGCCGCATCACACCCGACATCAGCACCAAGAGAAACGAGACCTCTCGATTTGGTCCACTCGGACGTCTGTGGCCCAATGCCGCATCAGTCTCTCGGCGGTGCCTCTTACTTCGTCACTTTTATTGACGATTCGACTCGAAAGGTGTGGGCTTATCCGATTCGCACCAAAGATCGGGTCTTCTCGATCTTCTCAGATTGGCTCGCTATGGTAGAAAATCAAACCCGACCGAAAACTGAAATGCTTTCGAACCGACAATGGGGGAGAGTTCAAATCAGAAGAATTCGTCAAATTCTGCCGACAACGCGGCATCCGACGTGAATTTACGGCACCACACAGTCCGGAGCAAAACGGGATTGCAGAACGAATGAAATCGGACAATCCAAGAAAGGATAGTTTCCATGCTCCAACACTCCGGACTGTCGGATGGCTTCTGGGCAGAGGCTCTACTCACGGCAGTACACATAATCAATATGTCGCCAAGTAGACCTCTAGGACTTCAAATTCCTCAGGAACTATGGATCTGCAGTAAGCCGAATTACGACAAGCTGAGGATCTTCGGATGCGAGGCGTACGCCCTTATTCCGAAAGATGATCGCCGAAAAACTTGCACCTCGGTCCAGAAATGCATTTTCCTTGGATATGGATCGACGGCGAAATGGGATACCGACTCTGGGATCCCGAACGCAGACAAATCGTCCGAAGTTCAGACGTTGTGTTCAACGAGTCGGCTATGAATCCATCAGTCGAAAAACCGATCGAAGTCCGAAGGGTAACATTTTCCGATGTGCCAACCCTTCAAGAAGGCCCCGCTCTCAACACACGGTCAGCTTCACGGGTAGCTGAACCTTACACTACCGACTCGGACAACTCCGACTCGGCACAGCAGAACAATCCGCTTTCGGACCATCCGACCACGATACCCGATGCGACCAGCCCAATCATACCTCGACGATCCGAGAGACTGTCGCAACCTCCGGAGAGGTACTCTCCTGGAATTTTCTTCACTGACGCCGGCGAACCGACGTCTTACGAAGAAGCATCGACATCTGTCGATTCAGCCACCTGGCATCTGGGGATGGAGTCGGAAATGCACTCCATTCGGGCAAACAAGACTTGGGATCTGGTCGAATTACCTAAGAACCGACGTGCTCTTCCTTGCAAGTGGGTTTATCGACTAAAAGAGACGTCTGATTCGACCACCCCAAAGTACAAGGCCAGATTAGTTGCGAAGGGCTTCCGACAAGAATATGGCGTCGACTTCGACGAGATTTTTTCACCAGTGGTGAAAATGACAACCCTTCGTTTTCTACTCGGCGTAGTGGCAGCCGACAACTTGGAGCTGATTCAGCTAGATGTCAAAACAGCCTTCCTCCATGGTGATCTCGAGGAGGAAATCTATATGGAGCAGCCAAAAGGCTTCGTGGCAACTGGCCAAGAACATCTAGTCTGCCGACTCAGGAAGAGTCTATACGGCCTCAAACAGGCACCACGACAATGGTACAAGAAGTTCGACGACTTCATCCAATCGATCGGCTTCTCCAAAAGCGATGAGGACCATTGTCTCTTCACCAACACAGCTCAAGATGGATCACCCATCTTCCTCATCATTTACGTGGACGACATGCTAATTTCTGGACGCCACTCGGGCGAACTTGCCGATCAGATTCGGCAACTGCGGTTGAAGTTTGCCATGAAGGACCTCGGTCCGGCACACCACATACTCGGCATGAAGATTAGTCGGCATCGCGATAAACGACATCTTTTTTTGTCTCAGACCGACTATATCCGACGTGTCTTGGAACGCTTCAACATGCAATCAGCCAAATCTGCTTCAACCCCGCTCCCAATGAATCTTCGGCTCTCTCAGCGAGACTGCCCGACATCCGGTCCGGAGGGGGAAGATATGAAGTCGGTACCGTATGCACCGGCAGTCGGCTCCCTTATGTACCTGATGGTCGCGACACGGCCTGATATTTCTCATGCCGTAGGAGTCGTTAGCAGATTTATGCACAATCCTGGCCGATCGCATTGGAACGCAGTCAAGCATGTGTTCAGATATCTGGCTGGCACAAAAGACCACGGCATTCTTTTCGGTCCGAACCGAACCTCAGGCGTAGTCGGTTACACCGACTCGGATTTCGCCGGCTGTATAGACAGTCGGAAATCAACAACCGGATACTGTTTCAAATTCGGCAATGGAGCAATCTCGTGGAAGTCGAAACTTCAGGAGTGCACAGCGACCTCAACGACCGAAGCAGAATATGTAGCTGCGTCCGACGCAGCAAAAGAAGCTTTGTGGCTCGGTCGGCTGGCGCACACGTTACGACAAGTCGACCATGACTCGGCTCCAGTTGTCTACAGCGACAGTCAAGGTGCTATTGCCTTGTCGAAAAATCCGGTTCACCACAACGCCTCCAAACATATCGACGTTCGATATCACTTCGTTCGGGACTGCGTCATTTCAGGGAAAATCGGTCTAGAGAAAATATCCACAACCGACAATGTCGCAGATGGAATGACCAAGTGTCTTTCGGCAGACCGCTTTCGGTCTCTTCGGCATCAGATGGGCGTATCGACAAACCAGTCCGGTTAGAGCCGGACACAGAGCAGGATGGTTCCCGACAACCGACATCAGTTCCTTAATGATCGGCTTCAACTGCTCCGACCCGACCAGTTCGGTCTTCTGCCTTCGGACCCTGCCGACTCGAACAAATCTGATATGCCCGAGAACCTAAGTCTATACCTGTAATCTTAGATAACCCATGTATACGCCCATTACGGGGGAGTGTCGAATACAAGTGTATAATGGACGTATTCACACTATCCCTTTGGGCCATTTGTGTAATTAGCATAAATGGTAGTTGCCCTAAGTCGGTCACTATATATAGTGACCTTGTAACCTTTTTGTAAAGGTTACAAGGTCACTATATATAGTGACCGACTTAGGGCAACTACCATTTATGCTAATTACACAAATGGCCCAAAGGGATAGTGTGAATACGTCCATTATACACTTGTATTCGACAGATACAATGTAATGAATAGCGGTTAATTAATAAAGCTTAGTGTTGTTATCTCTCTGTGTTAATTGTCGTTCTGCCTTCATTGTTATATCTTACGCGTGTGATTATTAAAGACGATCATGCTAAGTAACTTAATTAAGTCGGATTAATCGTTGAGTCTAATCATGTTGCCGTAACACCCCTTTGGTGAAGTGTCTTCCGTAGACACCCTATGTTAGGCCATTGTCCGTCCCTAAGAGTTAACACCAAATTCTTTGTTATTGTGGGCACGTGCAAGACATTCTTGATGCAAGTTTGCTCGCCTTCTTTCCCGAATGGGACATCGCCGATTTGCCGAATGGGATGCAGAGTGTCATCTCCGGTCTCTATGTAGCCGGGTCGATCCGGCGTTCGCAAGTCGCGAAACCACTATTGGTGCAACGTCATGTGGTGTGAGACGCTAGAGTCTACGAACCACGCATGTTCGGAGTTGGAGGTGCTTGCGGAGTTGGCGGGATCGGAGGCCATCATAGACTTCGCTCTATGCCTCATCACGAAGAGTCCGCCGTAGTCCGCGTATTCCGCGTTCATGGCGTAATTTGTGAGTTGTCGACTTGTTGAGGCCGACTCGCTTCGTCTTTTTCGGCACTCCTCTTTGCGATGGCCAATTTTGCCACAATAGTTGCACGTAGGTGGCGTCATTCGCCGACCTTGTTCAGCGTGGAAGCTCCCCCTTCTTGTGAAGGTTCCTCGATGGCTTCCGTTTCCTTGCCGAAATTGTGAATTCCCTTCGTGGGATAGGTCGAATTGACCTCTTCCGCGTCGACCTCGTCTATGGGCACCATCCGTATCGGAGAAGAGCATTTGTCCTTCCGATGTGTTGGTCTTTGGTTGAACGTGGTTTTCTTCGACCAATAGCATTGATTAGAGGTTGAAGAACGAGGGATGGGTATCTCTCGCCAAGATTGCCGTTCTCAACGGGTTGAATCGTTGTGCGAGGCCGCCCAAGCATACTTGCACCATCTCGTCCTCGTCGATGTTGACGTTGATGGAGCCAAGAGAGTCGCAAATGCTCTTGATCTTGGCGGTGTAGTCCGTCACGGACATTTCTTTTTGTCGTATGTTGTTCAACTCTTGCCGGAGTTGAAGCTTGCGCGCGGATGTGTCCGCGACGAAAATCTTCTTGAGATTTTCCCATGCCTCTTTGGGTGTCTTGGCGTCACGAATGTGGCTAAGCATGTGGTCGTTTACACATGTTGCCAAGCAATACATTACCCGACTCGCGCCTTGCTCCCACATTGGGTAGTTGGCGTGTGTGGTTTCGGGTTTGTTTTCTTGTGCGCCGTTGATGTAGCTCCAATACCCTTGGCCGACAAGGTATTGATTCATCTTGTACTCCCAAGATGAATAGTTGCTTCGGTCTAGCTTTTCGCTAGGGAGAGAGCTTCCCATTTGTTTGTTCATGTTGATTGTTGTGTCTTCCGTTTTGTTTTTCTTCTCTTGGTCGCGTACACGTCCTTCGTAGCGGCACTACGGTAGTGGATAGCGAATAGTCGGGATTTGTCGTCGGCGTCTCGAACACACAGTCACGAATAAGCGGTGGGCTTAGTGGATTTCCTAAACCACGCGCTCTGATACCATGTTAAGTAATTAGGTAATTAACTAGGGTTAATTAGAGACTAATTATATGGTTACGTTAAGCAGCGGAAGATTAGTATGATATGCGCGTGAGAGTGTGTGAGAGGAAGAGAGAGAGAGAGAGGAAGTTACACTTAAACACAAAGATAAATGGGGGATGATTGACTATATTGAAAAGTGTCATCAACTACAAAAATACCCACAATGAGGTATATATACAACCCGTGTGCAAGGGTGCACATGTGTGGGTAGAACATAGGTACTTATGTGTAAGTCCTACATTAAATGTACTAAGGAGTGGAGGATCTAGAATATCCTACTTAAGTACAAGGTCCTATTTAAAGGCTTAAGGTCAACACATTAACTAGATTCGATCTAGGTAACTACTAAGTTACATGTGTTGACTAACTAGATTAAACTAGTTGAGCTTGATATCTCAACAGTATCTTTTTCAATATCAAACATTAATTTGAATGAAGGACCAAATTTACCTTTTTCGACCTTTGTGTCCATCTCTTTTCTTTTGCTTTCTCTTGTCTCATGCTTTTTTGTTGAGCCAATCTCATCATCCGGCCTTTTCCTTTTTTCTTCCACTATCACCTCATGCTCTTGGTGTTCTACCATCTGAGCATAGACCGTCATAGCATCTACTGGAACATCCCATCCAGTGTTTTTCCTTACAGAATCTCCAGCAACACGAAGGTCTTCTATCTTCATCTTTTGCTTTTGTGCAGTACTTACAACCTTCTCCCACAGAATGGTGATCGGGATGGCATGTCATCGAGGCACATTCCTGCCGTTGCCAAGTAGTACATTGCAGAAGCCTTCTTTGCTTCAGCTTCTTCAAATTTAACCTTAACACCACCATCACCAAAGTTCTTTGTAAGTGAACTTCTAGTTTCAATTAAATAAATGTTACCATTTTTCCAATACACCAAGTCTCAATTTTCCATGTCTTTATATTCCACACAATCACGTAATCAATGTTCGAGACTATCACACCACATGCATCGAGGTCGAAATGGTTCCCTTGACCTCGAAGTCTGACCATTCTCAAGCTTTGCCACTTTAATTGTTAGATCTTTCATACTTTGAACTAAATCATCAAGCAAAGACTCACTCTTAGTTTCGATCATTTCTCGTGGTTGATGGACCATTTCGTGTGATGGTTCTCGACCAAGTCTTTGAACTTCGATGTTTTGCTCAAGCCGATTTGTGATTCCCACATGTGGTATTTGTAGCATTGCACCATTCCTTTGCATTCTTTTCATAAATTTATTACAAGCATTTGTTACCTCATTCCAATCTGTAGTTATACCATCCTCAGTATTTGGTACTTCAAGCATGAATTCCAATTCTTTTCTATATCTCTTGTCAACTGCCTGCAAAAATAAAGCAACATTTTGCCAAGACAAAGAATTTCTTTCTTCTAGTTTTAAGTGTCCATACATCCTATCAAACTCTTTTTTTGTGTCAGCCACAGATAACCCTTTATCTTCTTTTAAGATCCATTCATGAAATGAACGCATAGTAACTCGAGAGAAATCCTCACGAGCATATTCAGACACAAGTGCTTCTTTGAATGCATTCCAATCCAAACTATGCAATGCTTGTATTTCACGAATTCTATCTCTTAATTCCATTTCCACTAATTTATAAAACTTTTCTATCTTATTGACATCATTTATACCAGACATTTCCATTTCATCATAATATATATTCACATACTTCGAAATATTTGTGCCATCAAACACACCAATCTTCTCTCGGACTTCTCGTAAGGCATCTTGATTCAACTTTTCAATAAACAACATTACCGGATCCATTGTACTCGTACTTGCCATGTTGATGTTGATCTTTACTTTAGATGTCTCTTCTACTTCCCCGTTTCACGTCGGGTTCACCAAATTGTGTCGTGGCGTGGCTTGCCTAGAAGCGTAGCGTTGCGTAGACAGAAGATAACGTGAAAGTGAGGAAGGAATCACTGGGATTTTGGACAAAAGAGACGAAAGAGTAGAAATAGATAAATAATGATCAACAAGATATGACAAGATAGGATATAGAATGATAATTGAAGCAATAAAAGAGATTTATAATTATTTGATGAAAGAGTTACAAAATAGTTGCGAGCGTTGTTGAATTTGAACTTTGTCTCACAAGGTAGACCACAATCTTCGTTTCTATCGCTCTTCTCTTTCTTGATAGTAGACCACAATCTTCTCTTCTATCTTGCAATGAGATAAGACTCGAACCTCCACCCTTTTTTTGTTAAGAGTTGAGCAGCACAACCGCCAACTTAGAGCTTCTCTTGTATATTGACCTTCTTTTCTTCTTTCTCTATTGTGATATCACTTACAACATAACTCTATTTGATATATATAATATAGTTCTTTTGATATTGATCGATTCCTTGATCCCCCTTGTGACCATACTCCCTTCTCCTTTTATAGGGAAGAGATGGTTCTACATGTGGGCCATGTGGCGCACATGCAACGAGGCTCTTGCATGTGTGCTATATGGTGCACATGTAGAGAGGATTTTGCATGTGTACTATATGGTGCACATGTAGTACATTTCATGGTTTAAACCATACAATAGTACAATACATATGTTTAATACACATCACAAGTATAGGCTAAATGGTAAGATTGAATATAAGGTTGGGGTTGTTGGTGCAAGTCCTCTTTTGCCAATGTGATATGTTATATGGTGTGATGTAGTATATTACATGGTTTAGACTATAAAATATTACTTCAAATAAAACAACGCATATGATCTCTTTTAAATTATTAGTATAGGCTAAATGGTAATGTTTGAGTGTCATAAGACGGGGTTTATTGGCTTAAATCCTCTCTCGTCCATGTAATATAACTTACCTCTACATATAATGTATAATATTATCATAGTGTGTGTTGTTAATATTATCTTTATGTATAAAATATTATCAAGGTTTATTTTATTTTAGTTACATATTTATCTTATTGTAGACTTTTAATGCGAAGCTTTCGTACTTCACGACACCGGTACTTGAAAGGCACCTCGAGTATATGCCTCTAATTCGGCTCCGGTAAACCCAATCTCGACGGTTTTACCGATTCAGATATGTCGGTTGATGTGGATACCAACCGGTCAACATCTAGATATGTTATGACATATGTAGGGGGAGTTGTTTCGTGGTAGTCGAGGCTGCAGAAGACGGTTGCGTTGTCAACCACAAAGGCGGAGTACACGGCAGTTGTGGAAGCTGGCAAGGAAATACTATGGATGAAGGACTTCGTCGAAGAACTAGGGATCCGGCAAGAGAAATATCGGCTCTATTGTGATAGTCAAAGTGCCATCCACCTTACAAAGAACGTGGCTTACCATTCCAGGACGAAGCACATCCAGCGCAGGTATCACTGGATCCAAGAACGAGTGGAAGACCAAGAGTTCGTGCTAATCAAGATCCACACAGAGGAGAACGAGTCGGATATGTTGACCAAGGTGTTGACACCTGACAAGCTGGACGCGTGTCGAAAGCGGATCGGACTGACCAGATATCCCATACCGAAGTGAAGGGGGAGAATGTTGGGATTTCGGTCCCTCCGGATGGGATGATGACTACCTAGCAAGGAAGACCCGGTGAGAACCAGATGATGCAGGCCCAGTGAGAACCTCTCACTGGATGAAGGGACATATATGTAAATATGTCTCTGACAAGCCCATTGGGGCTATATTTGTAAATAGTCCTAAAGTCATATTAGTATAAATATGACCTAGGGCAAACACTATTTGTGATCATTGTTGCAGATCATTGTAAGTGTGGTTGTATTTTTATGAGTAACTATTGTACAAAGAGTGAGAGAGAGAGAGAGAGAGAGAGATACAGAGCGATACTCTATTGTAACCGCCATTGTGCGAAGAAACAGAGCTCGAGGTCGTTGCCTCCGAGTCTCTAATTGTACTCTTTCTCTTCATAGTGATAGTTCGGAGTCTGTGGGCTCCCGTGGTTTTTCCCTATTAGGGTTTTCACGTAAACATCCTGTGTCATTTTCTTGTGTACTCTCCAGTTCCCATTTCTGTGTTTGATTCTTATAAAGTGATTTACGACTCAGTTGTGGCCGAACGATATTCCGTGCATTTCTCATCACTGTCCACATTAGATTATGAACTTGTATATATTGTAGAGTCTAGTGTCTGGCTACATTCGAGAATATTCTAGTCGTTAGTATATTCTAGAATTATTCTGTGGTATATTCTAAACGGGTATATTCTAGAGATATTCAATCTCCGAAATTGTATAAATACTTGTAACATCCTTGGTCCCTTTAAAGGGATTCAACACCAGTCATTGACACATCAATCTAGTATTCTCGTTTCATTCCATCTTGTCTCCTTCTTCATCTTTGTCTTCATGCCACAGATAGGAGGTAGCCACGAGAAATGACATCGAGTCGGAGATGGCTATGGACAAGTCGATGGTGGATGGCCATGTGGAGATTTTCCTAACACTTCATCTAGAGACTTGGGCAGTTGCGTCTAGAAACCAACGTGAGACCCAAGAGACAGATGTTGGAGAAGAGGAAGAGAAGGACCAAGACAACATAGAGAATGACATTGGCCCGAAGATGGCAAGAGCAAGCAACGACCATGGAGAGGATTCGTCCACACTTGTTCCAGAGACTTCGGTAGTTGTGTCCGAGAGCCAACGTGAGATCAAAGAGACGAAAGGTGGATGTGAGGAAGCGAAGGATGAAGCCGGTGTGTACGATGAAGAGACCAAACGAAGCACAACGACAAATGTGGATGTGCGGGACAAAGAGCTCAAGCAAAGCACAACGACAAAAGCTGATGCGTGCAACAAAGAGCCGAAGCAAAGCACAACAAGGGAAGACGAGGGCCAAGTGGGCCAAGTGGATCCAAAATATCTGATCACAAAATCTAACAAGGATGACACTAGCGTGGAAGTCATGGTCAACTCCAACGCGAGAGTATACCACGAAAGTGGAAAAAGTGGGAAGCATGAAATGCGGTCACTTAAGGACCTAAAAGTGAGCATGTAGTTGAAGAATGGACCACTAAGATACTCAACAACAGTATTATGATAAGGCCTTCGAAAAGCAGGCGTGGACTAAGAAAATATGATAAAAGAAAGTTAGATGACCAGTGAGCGAAGAATATGGTGGATCGGATGGCAACAACGGTTCGTGTAGAAACAAGAGACAAAATCAGCACAGGTGAGGCACAAGGAGCAAGCCAAAGGTTCAACCTTTGGCCCCACCACATCACTCTTTTCCTTCTTGGCACATGCCAGAGGATGTGTAGTTTGGTGGGGGTGGATGTCATGATATCGCATGTCCACTAAGTAAAAAAGTGTGGTTCCACACACATTACACACACACTTGTAAATATGAAAATACGCTTAGGGCTAAGTGCATATAGGGAGGTGCAAGCAAGATTTGAACCTTGCACCTCCAAGATAGGAAACAATTCACTTACGACGAAAGCTACTACTAAGTGCTTTAAATTTTGTATATTTTCTTATCATATTTAGTATTCCATAGGAAACAAACATATAAAACCATGTGCACAAAACCATGGTTTAAACCTATAGTTTTGTGCATATCATAAGCAAAACCATGGTTTTAGCCCATGGTTTTATGCATGAACAAACCTATAAAAACCCTAGTAGAGAGTGTGTAAAGGGGGGGCTCAAGAGGTGATATCACCATCAATATAAAATTCTTCTTATAAATATACTTCTTATTGTTCTTCTTCTTTTACCTTCGATCAATATTATTATACTTCTTATTGTTCTCCTTATAATCATCAATCTTTCGATCTTTTCAAATGTGACATTGGTTTCCTCAACTCATATCCACATCATCATCTTTTCGACAATTTCGTGAACGTCCTCCCCGGTTCAAGACCCCAATGGTCCCACTCAAGAAAAGCACGGGCACACGTGCATCTTCGCGACACCGTGTCGATTCCAATAATAGCACAGTGCTGTGAATTTTTTACTCAGACAAAGTCGGAATATTTGGCCAAATCTTGCCAGAATTGCGATCTATGAGGAGTCGCGTGGTATGACACACCTGAATCCAGGAGCCAAGTGTTGGACTCTTCAATCGTAAGTAGAACAACTTATTTGATTGAGTTCTCAATGTACAAGATATTCAGATCGTTGGTCAAAACTTTGTAGAGATTGTGGTTTCAAATATCTATCATGTTTTTGGAGTTTTGGTATATATTCATGACACTCTTTACCCCACATATCATAATCACCGTGAAAACTTTCACTCCTCTCCTCTCCTCTACAACCCTCTTCAACCCTACAACCACAACCCAACATGGTGTACCCAAGAGTGTGCATTCATTACGTTTGGGGGGATGTTAAGTATTGTCAATATGTAGCATGGCCCACGAAGATATTAGCATCAACATGGGTACTATATTAAGGAAAAGACTGGGAAAAAGGGGAATAGAACAAAAAGGTCTCTAGACTTTTAGGCCAAAAGGCCATCCCAATGTCAAAGGGAATAAACCTTATATATAAAATACTATAAAAACCTTATTTTGGTGACGTCTTGAACCTTTAGTCTTGAGCCCCTTCATAGTTTAAGCTTGAGCTCTCCCTTTCTCCCTTGCCCTCGTACATTCTTTGTGAGTTGGGTTATCAAGTGTTGAGAGACAAGCTCAACATCGGCCGGATCGGCTGAGCAAGCCGAGGCCGGTGCGTAAAACGGATGCGTAAACTGGTACGCAAACCTGTGTGTAATTAAAGGCCGTATCGGTGCGTAAACCGAAAGGCCGTTAGAGAGATATTCCTCGTAAAGGAATAATTTTGGGAGTGAGTGTCAAGGCTCATTTATGAGCAGTCAAGTACTATCAATACTTGTGTCAGCCCATTGTCAGGGCTTGTATAAAAGGTGTTCACTGAGCACAATGTATGTACAGATCGAGTATTATTTTTTGAATTAAGTTCTTGTGTTTACTCTCTCTCTGTCTCTCCCGTGCATACTGTGCAAACCTAAGCTTTCCATTAAACCTGTGTTTTCTGTTGTTCAGTTTTCCTATATTGCTTCTGCATGCCATTCTTTTCATGGTATCAGAGCACGAGGGTTGAGAACCTCTGCAGCCGACTTTGCTTGAAGGAAAAACCAACGAAGAAGAACAAGAAAACAGATGGACAGAGGAATGGCTAGCTCGCTTCCAACGGAGAAGCTCGACAGAACCAACTACACATCTTGGTCCTACAAGATGCACCAGTACCTGCTCAGACACGGTTACTGGAGCTATGTCGATGGAGCAAATGACACAGCACCCGATTCAACACATAAAGACTTCCCGTCGTGGGAACAATCGGCGAGCAGAGTGTTGTACTGTTTCGCGTCTTGTGTGGGCGAACAGCTGCTAAGTTACATTCGAGATGCAAAAACGATGAAGGGTGCGTGGGAAAATCTGAAGAAGATCTTCGCCGCGAGCACCGCAACCAGGAAGCTTCAGCTCCGACAGGAGTTGAGCAACCTACGACAACACGATTTGTCGATGGCTAACTATACCTCGAAGATCAAGGACATATGCGATTCCTTAGCTTCCATCGATGTGAACATCGAGGAAAGCGAGATGGTTCAGGTCTGTCTCGGGGGTTTGGCATCGAAGTTCGGGGCGTTCCGAACTATGTGTGTACCCGGGAGAATACGTCGTCCTTTTTCGACTTACAGTCGATGCTCCTGGTAGAGGAGAACCACGCGGGTGCATCAACGAGCACGCACACCGACAGCAAGATGTTGTACACGGAGGGAGATAGGCCCCATGGACATGGAGGACAAGGAGAGTCGGTGTGCAATGGAGGCGACCGACGAGATCAAGGAAGGACTCACCGAAGTGATGGAGACAGCAATTCCGGACCCTCCGGAAACAGGGGGATTCGAGGCGACAAGAACCGGCAAGGGAAATCCGCCACGGAATGCTGGTATTGTGGCAAGAAAGGCCACAGGGAGAGCGAGTGCTGAAAAAAGCGTGTCGAGTCGGAGAGGACCGGTTCCGGATCTGGTTCCGGACATACCGACAAAGGAAACCAGCAACAATCGCACTACGCCGAATGATCCAGAAAAGCCGAAAAAGGGTCAGTCTTCATGACAAGACACGAAGCAAACTCAATGAAGAAGGTCACCCCGAAGTCGGAGGAGGTGTGGTACGTCGACTCCGGCGCGTTAAACCACATGACGTGCCAGGAGGAGTGGTTCTCATACCTTGAGAAACCGATGCAACCAGGAGTAGTCGCAACCGGAGACGACACTCCGCATCCGATCGCGAATGTCGGTGAAGTTCCCTTGAGCCATGTCAGGCAAAAAGGGAAACTTATGAACGTGTTACACGTCCCGACCATCACGAAGAATCTGGTGTCAGTCGGGCATATCGTCGACCAGGGGATGCGGGTTCGGTTTACACACCTCGGGTGCTTCATTGAGGAAGAAGGTTGTATTATTGCACAAGGGCAAAGAGATGGGAGGATGTTCATCCTCGACTCTACTGACGGTGGCACCGCAATGTTCGCGAAGGGACAAAAAGTCGAGTCGGACATCGACTTATGGCACAAAAGGATAGGCCACGTCAACTACCAGTGGCTTCAAGACCTGCAATCGAAATAGGTGGTATTCGGATTGCCCAAATTTAGTGGCCAGAAGGCACAAATTTGTGAAGCTTGCCAGCTTGGGAAGCAACACCGACTTCCATTCCCCAACGAGCGTAACCGGAGCCGGAACAAGCTCGACTTGATACACTCCTATGTGTGGGGGCCGGCACAAAATGTTAGTCTTGGCGGGAGCCGATACTTCGTCTCCTTCATCGACGACTACACGCGGCACGCGTGGATCTACCTCATTGAGAGGAAAAGCGAAGTCTTCGACTGTTTCCGGGACCTCAAAGGGTTCGTGGAAATGGAAACAGGAAGAAAGATCAAGTGTCTATGGTTGGATGGCGGAAAAGAATACTTTTCCGATCAATTCAACGGTTATCTACAACAGATGGAAATTCGGCGCGAATTCAGTTGTAGATACACACGAGAGCAAAACGGCGTGGCCGAGAGGAAAAATCGGTCGGTTGTGGAAGCGGCACGGGCAATGCTGGAGGAGAAGAGCTTGCCCAAGTTCTACTGGGCCGAGGCGGTAAGGACCACGGTATACATCCAAACTTGGATCAGAGAAAAAGTGTCGGCGCACGAGCTATACTTCGGAACGAAGCCGAACTTGCGACACTTACGAGTTTTCAGTAGCATTGCGTATGTGCATGTGCAAAAGGAGAAACGGAGGAATCTAGACGCAAAGGCCAAGAAATGTATCTTGGTCGGTTACTCGGATGAGCAGAAGGGTTATAAGTGTTATAACCCGCGCACCAAACAAGCACGCGTGAGCCACGACGTTGTGTTTGATGAGTTCGCGTCCTGGTACTTGCCTCCGACTCCGGACCTCGCCTCCAATCCGAGTTCTGATGATGAGGCTAGCGAGGCCGA
Organism: Azolla caroliniana; assembly: GCF_043228905.1. Taxonomy (NCBI): domain Eukaryota; kingdom Viridiplantae; phylum Streptophyta; class Polypodiopsida; order Salviniales; family Salviniaceae; genus Azolla; species Azolla caroliniana. The sequence continues at coordinate 14,982,343 of NW_028230452.1, forward strand.
GATGCCTCTAGATGAGCCTGAAATCGGGACCCGCGAAGAGAGTCCGATTTTGTTTCGGTTAAGTGGACCGAATGAACGACTGAGTCGGTACGACTAGTCCGATGAAGAGCCGGCGAGTAGTGGAGACTCGACCGTGCATTCCCCACCTAGGAAGCTGAGAAGACGGCTCACACACAAAGAGAAAGGGAAGAAGAAGGTGTAGGATTCCGGCACGGATAGGCACGAGTCAGACCAACGCAAGTCCGACTCTGAGGGCAGCGGTGATAGGTCTTCAAGAGTGAAGTCCGCGTCAGCCGAGAAGACCTCGACATCGGCTAATGACCGATTACGCCGATCTACCCGCCAAAAGAACCCAGTTGTGCAGTTCGGATACAACGAGTACATGGCGCATCATTATGCGAACATGACCTGTGTAGCGGAAGTGCGTGAGCCAGAGAGCTACGCAGAAGCGGCTAAGGACGCGAATTGGCGTGCCGCGATGGAGGAAGAGATGCACGCATTGGCGGAAAACGAGACCTGGGACTTGGTTGACGCACCGAAGGGTGTGAAGCCGATCGGATGTAGGTGGGTGTACAAAGTCAAGTACAACACCGAGGGTTCGGTCAACCGATACAAGGCTCGGTTAGTAGCGAAAGGCTACACGCAGAAACACGGCATTGATTATGATGAGACGTTTGCGTCAGTCGCGAAGATGACGACCGTCCGTGTTTTGCTTGCGGTAACTGCGGAAAAGGGGTGGCACTTACATCAGATGGATGTAAAGAATGTGTTCCTGCAAGGTGAGCTTCAGGAACAGGTGTCCATGGTACAACCCCCAGATTTCACTCCGGAATGAACACTTCGGCGGTGTCGCGAAGTTTCGCGCGCGTGTGTTACTTGGGCGGGACCACGGGGGTCTCGGACTAGGGAGTACTCAAGGGATAGAGAAGACCCGAGGTTTGCTTTATGACAATACTACTTCCCCACCCCTTCCCGAGCAAGGTCTCGTTCCCCTTTGTTTTGTGAGGCTGGTGGCTCTCCTTGATCACGACTCGTCGACCTTCCGAGATCATCGTACGAGCCAAGTCACCAAACGAGTACAAGCAAGATGAGCACGCAACATGAACGCACAAGGGGACGATAACACAAACACGAATGTCCGTACGGCTTTATGAGGAGGAGAGGTGAATGGGTGCGCCTGAACGCTCCCTCGTGACAAGATGTTGAACGTACGAGGAAGACACAAAACACACGCACAAAATGCTCGTATGCCTTTATGAGGAGGAGAGGTGCATGGGCAAGCCCGAACGGTCCCCTCGTCACAAGACGGTCGAACGTACAAGGAAGACACAAACACGCACACAAATGCTCGTACGCCTTTATGAGGAGGAGAGGTGCATGGGCAAGCCCGAACGGTCCCCTCGTCACAAGACGGCCGAACGTACAAGGAAGACACAAACACACGCACAAATGCTCGTACGCCTTTATGAGGAGAGGTGCATGGGCAAGCCCGAACGGTCCCCTCGTCACAAGACGGTCAAACGTACAAGGAAGACACAAACACACGCACAAAATGCTCGTACGCCTTTATGAGGAGGAGAGGTGCATAGGAAAGCCCGAACGGTCCCCTCATCACAAGACGGCCGAACGTACAAGGAAGACACAAACACACATACAAATGCTCGTACGCCTTTATGAGGAGGAGAGGTGCATGGGCAAGCCCGAACGGTCCCCTCGTCACAAGACGGCCGAACGTACAAGAAAGACACGAATAAAGAAAGAAGGAGAGAAAGAAACACGAACGATATTGACCAAAGAGTTAAATACGTGCTCGATTCTAATGCAAGAGGACCCTTTATAAAATAGGGTTTTGTTTACAATGGCAACTTATAGTTAACCACAAGCTCAATCAAACCATAAATATTAAATGCCCTTAGAGACAAGGTAAAACCGAACACGGCGAAGACGAACACACGAGCACCACCAAAATGCCAATCCCAACGAACCACGACCACCCGAACGGCGAGCACACGGGCTCGCAACGACGAACGGGGCGGAGCAAGGTCGAACCAACGAAGCGTGGGCTCACGAGCACTTCGAGTGCCGACGCGAATAAGACGAGCACATGGCGATGGGGGGATGAAGGGGTATGAGATGAAGAAAAGTGGTGAATAAGGAGATGAAGAGCTTCGAAGGAAAATTGGCGATAGTCTCCTCCTCCCAAAACGTCCTCCCAAATGAGCCCCCCTCGACCTCCTTTTATAGGAAAAAAAGAAAGCGGGGGTCGCCAAATTTGTCTTCAATGAAAAAAGAATAAAATTCATTAAATCACGTTGCACTATAAGACTAGATTCGAACCTTGCACCTCTAGCTAGTAGTCAATGTGACTATCCACTAACCAACTAACTCTTTTTTATATAATATATAATTTTATCTCTATAAATTTATAGCATGTCTCCCCTCTACCCATTATCTCACCTCTCTCTTACTTTTTGCACGAGCTTCTATACCTCCCTTTTACCCTTTCTTTTCCTTTTTATTTTGCATATGCACAATTAATCGCTTTTGTGTGCACACACATTGCACATGCACATTTTTTACCCCCTTTTCGCCGGTTTTTCCCACTCTCAAGCACGCCACATCACGACATCCACCCCCACCAAACCGCACATCCTCCGGTATGTGCCAAGAATAGCGGGCTGAGGGTGGTCAATAGTTCATTTCCTCCTCCTCATTGACCCCATGGCTTGTTGTTTGCTCGCCTTTGTCTTCGTCAAGGTCATCGAGGTTTGGCTCCTTGTTGTGTCACGTTTTGAAGATTTTGACCCGCTTCTCGGCTATTGGTACTGCCAGCTTAGTCCCATCGAGTTCAGCGAGGTGGTAGGTAGCATTATCGTTTGCACTCGTTACCATGTACGGCCCGAATCATCGCTTTGCGAATTTCTGCATCGACCTATGTTGATTGTCGAGACTACTATCATATACAATCACCCAGTCTCCTTCTTCGATCTTCTAAGGGCGTAGTCGATGTGTCTTGTCGAATCGGGCTTTGTTACTTAGCCTAGCCGCTTCTAACCTCTCCTTTGCTAACTCCAAGTCTTCGGGTCTTCTCTCAAGTTGCCTTATCCTTGTGGCTAGAAGCTCTTCTCGACTCATCTCGTTTTCCCACGGCATCACTACCCATGAAGCGATCGTGTCTTCAATGGGCATCACCGGCTTTTGTCCGTACATGAGTTCAGCTGGCATGAAACCTGTAACTGAGCTATGAGTTGTTCTGTCGGCCCACAAGGCATAAGGTAGTAACCGAGGCCAATTCCTGACTCGCCCATCACAAGCTCGTACAATGGCTTTTACGATAGGCCCGTGTCCGCGTTCTATCTTTCCATTAGCCTCCGGGTTATAAGCGGTTGTGAGAGAGAGCTTCACTCCAAGTCGGTCAAAGAGCTCTGTAGCTTCGTGAGCGTTCAGCTCTCCTCTATCGGCCACTATCTTTCCCATCCGTACCGGCAGATGACATCCTCGAGTAAGAATTTACACACCCCCACCGTCGTTTTGTTTGCTAAGGCCCGCCCTTCTACTTGATTTGTTAGGTCTTCTCTTGCTAGCACCAAATATTTCATTTGGCCCACTCCCATCGGCATCGAAACCAAATCCACCATCCATTTGAAGTGTATGGTGAGTGGGTAGGTCGGGTGCAACTCGTCCCTATGGCGTATGTTGGAGTGTATCTGACAGCTTGCACATGTCCCCACGAAATGGGCGACATCCTTGTACATTCTCGGCCACCAATACTTCTCCTTTAACTTCTCGAATGTTGCCCACGTTCCTCTATGGCCCGCCCAAGGACTCTCGTGGAATTCAGACACCAATGTTGTCTAGTCCTCTTCCTTTATGACCACTCGTTGTGGCGTCCCCGTCCTTCTCTTCGGGTGCCTCCAAAGGAATCCCCCCTCGTAGGAAGTACTTGTACGCTTTCTTTCGGACTCTTTGTGCTTCCTGCTTCGACCATGAACTATCCATTGTCATTGAGCTTAAGAACTTGCCAATGTGTAGCCACTCCCCTTCGTATTCACTTTCGTTGAAGGCGTTGAGTACTCGCACATCTTGATCATCTATAGACGCTTGGGCTATCTTAAAGAAGTCAAGAGCGACATCCTCATCTTCAGACACCATGTTGCTTTCGCCTTCGAACCTTGCCCTCGATAGCATATCTACCATGACATTGTTCTTCCCTAAAATGTGGTGAATCTCCGGGTTCATTGATTTGATGTAAGCGATCCATCTTAGCATAGCTAGGTCAGGTGTTGCACACCCCGAAACCATCCCTAGGATTGGAAGGCAATCCATCTCTATTACCACCTCTAACCCGATTAGGTAATCTTTATCCGCCTTCACTACGGACACAATACCCCAAAGCTCACGTTTTACTTGGGCATATCCTCGTTGTCGCTCGCTTAAGACCTTGGCTCCGAACCGGATGGCATAGCGTGTACCATCCTCTCCTTCTTGGTTGATGACCCATCCAATCCCTGTTGGACTCGTATCTACCGTCACGTAGATGGGCACCCCTTCCTTGTATATAGCTTTTCGTAAAGTTGGTGCCGCTACCAACATTCCTTTGAGCCTCTTCATTGCCTCTGTGTGCTCTTCCTCCCACTTGAACTTCCGCCCCTTCTTAAGTAGCCCATACAAGGGCTCGGCTAGGTGAGCATAGTGCGGGATCCAGATGTGGTAGAATGCACAAGCACCAAGAAATCACCTCACCTCTGTTTGCGATTTACATTCTTCCCTCATGTCTGTGATGGCGACCACCTTTGCCGGGGACGGCTTCCGTCCGTACGCCCCACACAAGTGTCCCACCACAAGGATCTCTGGTTGGCCGAATGCCGATTTCTCACCCAAGAAGGTCAAGCGTGCATCTTCGAGTCTTTGTAGAACCTTCTCACAATCAGAGATGTGATATGCCACAAAACGTCTGCACCCATACTCGTCCAAGGTTTCATCTTTCTCCGCTTCAGAGCACCCTTTTATGGGGATGTCATCGAGGAATGGCATGGTGATGTCGGGGATGCAATCTCTCAGTACCTTGTTCATTGCATTTACCATGTGGGCTACAGAGTTAGTGCCTCCTTGTGGCAAGGTACACATTCGCACTAGGCCGATAGGAGTCCGCATCGTCGTGATGTCCCTGCTCTCCATAGCTAGTTGGAATTGATCATACCCCGAGTATAGATCACTGATCAAATAAATAGACCTTCCAGCGAAGGCCTCGGCGAATTCGTCAACGCTCGGTCCGACCCCGGCATTTTGAATTGTCACTTGATTAACAGGTTGTAGGTCCTGGATGAAGCGTAATGTGCCGTTCTTCTTTGGCACAGTGAACCACCGATTCGAGTATGGGGAGCTTGATGGCTCGAGGATACCCATCTCGATCTTTTCCTTGAGTAGCTCAATCAACTTCGGGATGTGAGCTCTCGGAACGGGGATTGGCTTGATGTTCCACGGTACATGCGGCACCATAAAGATCACCATTGGCTCCACGATCTTAGGGTTTACACACCCTATCTCACCCTACGAGAAGGCGAAAGCCCTTCCGTTGCTTTCGATCATCCTTCTAAATCTTTCCTCCTCCCTAGGCAATAGGAAGCCACCCCCACGAATCCGGAGCTTCTGTCGCGTCTCGTCGGTGAACCAATGCCCTATGCCTCGTGGGTCCCACAAGCTAGGATCAGCCGCTACCCCCTTTATCCGATCCCAACTATCGTTAGGCAATGGGGCAGCCACAGGCTTCACCTTCTTGTCCACGGTCTTGTACTTTGTTTGCACCTTGACCGTCCTCGCTTCCTCAATCAACCGCCCAAGCTCTTCGATGGCGGTGTACATGTCAACTGAGTTGACTGGAATTACCTTGTCTTCATTGAGGCCCGAAGCGACTACCCTCTCCATCTCTCTGAGAGTGTCGTCGAACGAGACCGCCTCCATGGCGCCGCTTATGGTGTCATCTTCCCCCAATAAATTACATTGTTTGAGATACCTTTCGTATCTCTTGGCCCTAGACTTATCTCTATCACTTAAACTAGTAATTTTACAAGCTCCATTTTCGGAGAACCAAAATTGTTTCCTATTACATTTAATATTTTTACAAGGGTTTAGGGTCTTAGTTTGCCTCGAGCTATTGCGGCCCCACTCTTTAATAGCCCGAATCAAAAATCCTCTCGGCTATCCCCTTTGAGGGAGGCTCGATTGCGCTCATGGTTGGGCCTCACTGTAAGGAATTAGACCGAATGCTTCCCATCTTGGCTCTTGACCCTCGCATATGCCGACCCGTTGTCTAGCACCTTCGTCTCCATATGAGCCGCCGTGATGTATGGTTCACCCAAGATGACCGGGTGCGAGGACATCTCTTGAACAAAGAAATTTTGATCTATTTCTACGTCCCCCACCTTCACACGTACATTCGGGCAAGCCCGTATAGCTCCTCGGTTGCTCGGGTCGCCGCTCTAATCTTCCACCCGTGCTTCATGTTGATCGGCCACTTTCCCTTTTTATAAAAGTCCATGGACATAAGGTTGATCTCAGAGCCATGGTCGATCAATGCTACCACCGGCTCTTTTACATCTCCGACCCGTACCGGTGTCTCCGTTGTCGCTCTCGCCCAATGCGGCCTTGTGTAGTGACTGTCCGCATAGTCTTCGTCTTCCTCGGGGACCTCAGTTGACAATGCATTTACAATCGCGGGTTTTGCCACTTCTTGCTCCATTGAGAGCCGCTTCCTCTTCATTAGGTCGATGATGACCTCGTGGAATTCTTTCTTGCCAATTCCGAGGACCTCTCGCAAAGTAAACTCTACGCGACTATCGAGGATCCTCTCCTCCACTACCTTCTTCAAGTCCGTTGCTTGTTCAATCTCCGAGCAAAGCTTGAAGTTGGGGGGGTTCCCCTTCTCTTTCCATCTTTCGTCGCGTGCTTGAGACTGGTTCGACTCTTCCCTTCTTCGTGCACCTCAAGCGTCGTATTTCCTTGATGGACCGGCTCCCTCGTCATTTCCTACCTTCTTCTCTTCTACCATTACTTCGTAGTTTTGGCAAGCGGCTTCCACTAAGCCTGTCTTTTCTTCCACCGGATCCTTCCACCCGGTTGCTTCTTGGACCCTTCTTTCTGCCTCGTCTGCTTCTTCTCTTTTGAACTTCCCCTTAGAGAGGCTTCCAAGGATTGACGGCCAAAAGTCAAACTCTTTCTCCTCTTGCCTCCTCCCCTCTTTCCCCACTCGGATCCCAACCGACGCCGAGTAGTGGACGGCTTCAACATGTCGTGCTTCGGCCTTCTCCATTAGCCTTCTCATGCCCCCTCGGCCTTGATTCAATCCCAACGGGCGCCTTGTCTCCGTCGAATAGACCCTATTGTTCCAAAGATAGACAATATCCTTTCTTAGGGCCTCTTGAAAGTCTCCAAACTCCCTTCGTAGGTGGTCGGGGTTGTCACACCACATACATCTTTGCGCGAACGGGGGACGTCGATCTTGAGGGCCGCCACTCTCTCTCCTAGCTTGCGCTATTTGGAGATCTCACACCATCTTTGTGAGCTTGTCTATTGCCGACCCTCCCGACGGTGCTTCAACCACGTTTCTCTCGGGGATGAACCTTGCATTTGCTTGCTCTCTTTCTTGAGGTATTCTACCAGCCCTGGGTTCGTGTGTCTCACTAATGGAGCCTGTGGATGTTTGGCCGCTCAACGGAGACCCGTCATTCCATTCCCTTCTCTTATCGAAGCGGCTACAAACCCGTTTTACCATAGCCCAATCCGTCGTGAGCCCATCATCAGTTTCGAGGAGGGACCCCACCTTCTCTCAGTCTCGTGCATCAACAGTCTTTATGAATAGTAGGACCTTGCTTGTGTCAAGCACCATCCTATCGAGCGTCAAGAGTCACGCGAAGCGCTTCTCAAATTCTTGTAAAAGTACCATAGTATTTCTCCCCTTGCCGAGAAGCTCAACCCACTCCATTAGATCCCTTTTCGAAATTCTGAGTGAGTCATCAAGGTCGTACTTCTCGAGGAGTCTTTCTTCGAACTCCACCCAATTGCAACAGTTTGCTTGGATCTCGAGTACCTCCGTGTGGATACTCGGCGTTACCACTCTAGCAAATCCGGTTAGCCGCCTATCTTTGGGGACGTTTCGCATAAGCATTTCGGCCTTATAGGCATCCAAGTAGCTCGTGATATCTCTTCCATTGAACTACCCCGTTGTGCTAACCATCGTCTCTATGGCCCGGTCTAGACCGGTGATGCCTTCTCGGGCATTTACCAAGCGGTCCACCGCCGCCGCCATCGCTTCAGCGAGTTCTCCTCCTCGCATCTTGGTTCTCCTTTGCCACCCTTTCACGTCGGGTTCACCAATTTATGTCGCGAAGTTTTGCGCGCGTGTGTTACTTGGGCGGGACCACGGGGGTCTCAGACTAGGGAGTACTCAAGGGATAGAGAAGACCCGAGGTTTGCTTTATGACAATACTACTTCCCCACCCCTTCCCGAGCAAGGTCTCGTTCCCCTTTGTTTTGTGAGGCCGGTGGCTCTCGTTGATCACGACTCATCGACCTTCCGAGATCACCGTACGAGCCAAGTGACCAAACGAGTACAAGCAAGATGAGCACGCAACATGAATGCACAAGGGAACGATAACACAAACACGAATGTCCGTATGGCTTTATGAGGAGGAGAGGTGCATGGGCGCGCCTGAACGTTCCCTCGTGACAAGACGTCGAACGTACGAGGAAGACACAAAACACACGCACAAAATGCTCGTATGCCTTTATGAGGAGGAGAGGTGCATGGGCAAGCCCGAACGGTCCCCTCGTCACAAGACGGTCGAACGTACAAGGAAGACACAAACACGCACACAAATGCTCGTACGCCTTTATGAGGAGGAGAGGTGCATGGGCAAGCCCGAACGGTCCCCTCGTCACAAGACGGCCGAACGTACAAGGAAGACACAAACACGCGCACAAATGCTCGTACGCCTTTATGAGGAGGAGAGGTGCATGGGCAAGCCCGAACGGTCCCCTCGTCACAAGACGGTCGAACGTACAAGGAAGACACAAACACACGCACAAAATGCTCGTATGCCTTTATGAGGAGGAGAGGTGCATGGGCAAGCCCGAACGGTCCCCTCGTCACAAGATGGCCGAACGTACAAGGAAGACACAAACACACATACAAATGCTCGTACGCCTTTATGAGGAGGAGAGGTGCATGGGCAAGCCCGAACGGTCCCCTCGTCACAAGACGGCCGAACGTACAAGAAAGACACGAATAAAGAAAGAAGGAGAGAAAGAAACACGAACGATATTGACCAAAGAGTTAAATACGTGCTCGATTCTAATGCAAGAGGACCCTTTATAAAATAGGGTTTTGTTTACAATGGCAACTTATAGTTAACCACAAGCTCAACCAAAACATAAATATTAAATGCCCTTAGAGACAAGGCAAAACTGAACACGGCGAAGACGAACACACGAGCACCACCAAAATGCCAATCCCAACGAACCACGACCACCCGAACGGCGAGCACACGGGCTCGCAACGACGAACGGGGCGGAGCAAAGTCGAACCAACGAAGTGTGAGCTCACGAGCACTTCGAGTGTCGACGCGAATAAGACGAGCACGTGGCAATGGGGGGATGAAGGGGTAGGAGATGAAGAAAAGTGGTGAATAAGGAGATGAAGAGCTTCGAAGGAAAATTGGCGATAGTCTCCTCCTCCCAAAACGTCCTCCCAAATGAGCCCCCCTCGACCTCCTTTTATAGGAAAAAAAGAAGGCGGGGGTCGCCAAATTTGTCTTCAATGGAAAAGGAATAAAATTCCTTAACGTTGCACTATAAGACTAGATTCAAACCCTGCACCTCTAGCTAGTAGTCAATGTGACTATCCACTAACCCACTAACGCTTTTTTATATAATATATAATTCTATCTCTATAAATTTATAGCCTGTCTCCCCTCTACCCATTATCTCACCTCTCTCTTACTTTTTGCACGAGCTTCTATACCTCCCTTTTACCCTTTCTTTTCCTTTTTATTTTGCATATGCACAATTAATCGCTTTTGTGTGCACACACATTGCACATGCACATTTTGTACTCCCTTTTCGCCGGTTTTTCCCACCCTTGAGCACGCCACATCACGACAACGGTGTGCCGATTGAAGAAGTCCCTTTACGGAATAAAGCAAGCCCTGCGTGCCTGGAACGAGAAGATCACGCAACAATTGCGTCGAATGGGCTCTGCGACGTCAAAATCGAACTTCTCACTATTCATCCAGAAAGGCGACTCGGGCCGATTAGTATTTTACTATATGTTGATGACTTGGTCATCACCGGTGCCGACCTAGGTGAAATCGACCGCATGAAGCTCCAGCTTGTGGCATCGTTCGACATGAAGGATCTGGGGGATCTTCATTACTTCCTCGGGATCATAGTGATCTGCACCCCCGAAGGCATACTGATCAGCCAACGTCAATACGCGCTGAATATGCTCTTCAAATTCGGGATGATAGACTATAAGTCCGTCTCGACTCCTCTGGATAGAACCGTCAAGCTTCGCCCCGAGTCCGGAAAGGTATGCGACCCGACGAGGTTCCAAAAAATTGTCGGAAGCCTTATCTACTTGACAATCACCCGACCCGATCTCATTTATCTAGTCGGGGTGATCAGTCAGTTCATGGTGCGACCTATCGAGGAGCACCTTCAATGTGTGCAACACGTATTGTGGTACGTAAGCAGCACTAAGGACCGGGGACTGCTATATCGGACTGGTATCGCCTCGCAGTTGGTCGACTACATCGATGTTGATTGGGCTGACAATGTCGTTGATCGCTGATCCACGTCCAGATACGGGTTCTCTCTTGGGAGTGACGCGATAGCATGGAGCAGTAAGAAGCAGCCGACAGTTGCACTGTCGAGCACCGAAGCTGTAAGAAGCAGCCGACAGTTGCACTGTCGAGCACCGAAGCTGAGTACCGAGGAGCGGCTGTTGCAACATGCGAAGCCATATGGTTGAAGCGGCTACTTAAGGATCTGCAAGAGGAGGTGTCCGATCCAACGACAATCTATTGCGACAACCTCAGCAGCATCCAGCTCGCGAAGAACCCCGTTTTCCACGCCCGGACTAAGCACATTGAGGTGCACTACCATTTCGTCCGTGAGCGTGTTCTCTCCGGTGACGTTGAACTTCAGTATGTTCCGACGGATCGGCAGACCGCCGATATTTTCACCAAGCCTCTTGGCCTGGACAAGTTGCGGCAATTCTCGGGTGCGCTTGGGTTGCGTCATCTCGACGTGCCGAACTTGAGGGGTAGAGATGTCCCGAATGACCACATAAGGGGGAGAGAAGACCGTGACGCCGAGTCGGATGACGAATTCGACTTCGAATCGGCTGAAGAAGCCGAGGGCGGATCCGTAGAAGAGTCTGAAAGCGGACATAAGGGGAGCAGCCTGAAGAAAGAGCCAAAGCCAACCAAGCATGGGGGAGATGACGTCGTCAAGGGCGAGAAGACCGAAGACGAGTTGGAGACAGCCAACTCGGACGAGAGCGAAAACCGATCGGAGGTAGCCGAGTCAGTTCAGATGTTTGATTCGGATACAATGAATCAACCGAGGGCCAAGCGGAAAAGAAGGCAGCAGAAGAAGCGTCAACACCACGACAGCAAGGGAGCTATGAAGGGCCGTGGGAGCAGACAAGCCGACCGGAAGGGTCGAAGCGCGCAGAGTCGAACAGGCCGAGGAGCGCAAGCCAGGAGTGGAGCCAGGAGGAACCAAAGTGGTGATCTGGAAGATTCCGAAGAGCCTCAAGTTGAGCTTGAGGGGGAGTGTTGAGAGACAAGCTCAACATCGGCCGGATCAGCTGAGCAAGCCGAGGACCAGATCAGTTGCGACCGATCGGTTAGGCCGAACCAGTGCGTAAAACGGATGCGTAAACTGGTACGCAAATCAATGCATGACGAAAGGTCGTATCGGTGTGTAAACCAAAAGGCCGTTAGAGAGATATTCCTCGTAAAGGAATAATTTTGGGAGTGAGTGTCGAGGCTCATTTATGAGCAGTCAAGTATTGTCAGTACTTGTGTCAGCCCATTGTCAGGGCTTGTATAAAAGGTGCTCACTGAGCACGATGTATGTACAGATCGAGTATTATTTTTTGAATTAAGTTCTTGTGATTACTCTCTCTCTGTCTCTCCCGTGCCTATTGTGCAAACCTAAGCTTTCCATTAAACCTGCGTTTTCTGTTGTTCAGCTTTCCTATATTGCTTCCGCATGCCATTCTTTTCATCAAGGTTAAGTGCTAATTAGACAAACCCTAATCATTCCTCTTTTTTTGTATATATTGTGCCACATTCTTAATCAATCATGGTGTGGTGAGTGTTGTCATAAATAATATTTACTTTCAAATGTGTTATACATATTTAACACTCAAGCATTTGTTAAGCTTAAGTTAACTTCTTTATTAGGGATTTTTGTAGTGAGGTGACCGTGAAAGTTCATGAGATTAGGCTAGACATTATTAGTGGGTCAAGGACAATTGACAATGGACCTTGCCCAATTCGCCACCATTATGGTATACAACAATCTAAACCCCTCACCAACAAATCCGATGAGGTGAGAGAACCCCTCGCAGAACACAAATGCGACCTTGGTTAAAGACATCTCGGGGCGACGCATCTATTTTGGCTCTATTGACGAGGAATCAAAGTTTTGAGTTGAGGATCATGTATGGCTATCGCGGCATAATGTGAAGGCCACTAGGCCTTGTAACAAGTTATATTATCAATGGATCCATTTGTTGTTTCTTATCAAATCAATTATAATTGCACATTTTATTCTAATCTCCATCCACAATCGGATCAAGATGGTGATAATTTAACTTGTAATATGGCTTAGTGGTCATTGCATTCCACTATTCCATGTGTTGTTGTTGCGACCCATATACTTCTAGTCCATTCCAAATCAAGTTGTTCTACCCCTACCTCAAGTTCAACTTGTTGATGGCCCAAAGTTCGAAGGAAAGGTTGTTTTGGACTCGAAGAAAGTGTATAACAATTTATACTACATTGTGGATTAGATAGTCTATATGTTTAACGATGGAACTTGAGAGTTTCTTAAGAATCTCAGTAATGCTTGATATCTTGTAACAAATGCCCAAAAGCTTAGTGGCAACCATGCATGTTTGCTAAGAGGCAACCATGTATAAGACAATGGTGCATTGTTTAGAGAAGGCATTGTGTTATAAAGATTTTGATTCAGATCTAGGTTTGATGCATTATTGTAAATCTTGTCCTTGTTCATGATAAAAATTCCTTTTTTCCTTCTTTTTCTTACTTTTGTTTTTATTCAATGTTGTTTTTTGGTTAGACCTATCGTAGCTATAATATAAGAGCTAATATAGTATTGCGTGCTCATTCACAACAAGAGTACCACTTATTAGTAATTTTGGAGAATATCCTTACGAAGATAGTAGAATAGCTCTTCTAGATTGCAATCACGAGCTCAATTTCACACTTTGGGCATATTGTACAACATATAGAACCTACATAAATGCAATGTCTTTTCAACCAACCCATTGGTTACATGTAATGACTAAGATTTTATACTAGGTGTTAGAGTAAATGGTTGAGGATAACTCACTTGGAGAAGGAAAGTGGCATTACTACTAGTGGGTGAGCTTGCATGTGTAGTATGGCCAACCTAGAGATGCTCTACAAATGAAGGCATTTGTAGATCGGCATGGACGTCCAATATGAGGCTATAGTGTAGGGGCAAATAAAAAAAGAACTAACAAATGTATTTTGTTTAAGGCCATATTATAGAATCATGGAAAGCTAATATGTTTGCATAGGATGAAGACTCCAAAGAACCAAAGGACAACAAGAAGGAGAATGGTATGCTATAAGAAGAATTGTACTGGTTATACATGTGGAAAAAAAAGAAATACAACTATCCTTATTATAGGGGAATACTACTGTTTGAAAGAACTTAAACTACATGATAACCAAGTGACATTAGGGAAGGTGTATAAGAACTATTGTTTATATTGACAAACTATGCCAGTAAAAGACTATTGTAGATACATGATGATCTAGTCCAAAAGATGCAATGGAGTGTAGCTGAAATCAGTCAAATTGATTAAATTTGACTTTTTGAAGCCGTAGGAAGAAAACCAAGAAATCGACTTGAAAAGTGTATGAAAGGAATTGGTAAATGCAGCAAAGATATTGAAGCCAACGAATAATAAATCATATATAATATCATTGGAAAAGATGTTCGAAACTTTTGTATACTAAAATGTAATGTAAACTTGTTGTTGGCATTTATTTAATGATATATCATAACCACTTCTAGATAAGAAAAGTTGTGCTTTGCACAATATATGTAACTTGTTTACCTACAATAGTGCAAGTGCTAGTAGATATTCGCAATGCTACATTGTATCTGATGTGCTAAGCAAATGAGAGTTTCAAATACCCATATATAAAGTTTGACATGTGGATTGTCAACATCGCATTCAGAAATGTTTTCTTTTCCGTGGATGGCAAGTTAATATCTTTGTGGAATAACTTTAAATTTCCGCGTCATAGAGTTGCTTTAAAGTGTTGCCTTTTTAGGTCTGGTGAGAGAGAGAGAGAGAGACTCCCATAGATGATTGATTTTGAGGGTAAAATATCTAAACCCAAGTATCTTAAGAATGTAGGTTATCATGAAACTTGACGATGGTGGAGGCTAGATATATAAAATCTCACTTAGGATATTTTTGCATACATTTTGCACAATGTGTACAAGTATGAGCACTGCATATGCTTTTTGTCTCTGATGTTAAGTAAATTTCTTCTCATATGGGATCCCTCAAAATGTGTCTATAAATCTTTTGCAATTCCCACATACGGTAGGATTACTCGAGAACTATATAGCCCATTACAAATATATTATTTACAAAACTACGAAATACCCTAAAAACAAATGTGGATTTTCAAACTTCATGGCGAAGTTTGGCATGCCGTGGTCTTCGCCATAAGAATTAGAGTCTCATCGACGTGGCATTTACGCATTTTACTCTCACTAGAGAACTTTACGACATATGTTGGTAAAGCAAATGACATATTGATGGTGATGATAATCAATGATGTTCTTCGTCCGCTGACATGGATGATAGATATGACATCAAATCTTAAAAAAGCACCCACTTGGATAGAGGAAATGTAAAGGTGTGCCTTTTCAAGTCATAGGAAACACCAAGGTGATGCGGCTTGACATGTGTCCATGAGAGAAACACAAGCAAGATTGCGTATAGTGGTAACATACAATGGTACATGATGCAAGTTATTTCTAAGAAATAAAGTACTTTTAATCCTCGTGCAAGTGGATCCACACATTATGTTATTACACATTCATGCTTATGGCTCGATGAGTTCCTCGTTCGATGCATATGACCACGACTTTAGCTTAGAATTTATTTAAATTAAGGTGCAACATGGGAGCCTGCATAATAGTGAAGCTTTTTAGGTGAGCATTAACTAAACTATTGTGCCATACACAACCCCTTGTCCTTTACACACTACACACATAGAGAGTGTGTTCACCAACTCCCATTACAAAAGGGCGGTCCATATTTTCAATGCTTCATAGTAAATAATGATAAAGTATATGTCCAAAGAGATGCGCCTTGAATTTCTATGGATAATACCGAAAATTTCGTAAAAATATACCAAGACATGTTAGTGCATTCAGATGCACATGTATGCGCATGATAGTGATATGTGGTTCGTATATTAATGTTCTTTTGAGAACAAAAAGTGCATGCGCATGGCACAAAGAATAGGCTTCCATATGTTGTCAAATATACAAGCAGGATCACCTGTTCAAAAAGATCGTGACAAATCCATTAGATATGATAATTACCATGAAACAAAATAAAAAAATGTGATGGTGTAGTGGTAAAGCTTGATGTTCTCTTTTATAACCTTAAGGGTGTTGCACATCAAAGTCTAAAGCAATAGGTTATGTTACCTTCATTGTATTCGTATTTCCACTTCGCTAATGTATTTCTCCTAACTATGCCTCTAGATCCTCACTTTCAAGTACCCAAGGGTTGACAAAGATAGTGTTACCTTATCGAAGGAAAGGTAATATGTAAAGAACAATAGTAATGGATCGAAAACATGATGAAGTAATATATATAAATTATAATGTATGGAGGACCAAATACGATCTATGGGACAGGAAAGAGATGAGACGACGATATTATTGATAGAGCAAATTTCGTGGAGCATATTATTGATGACACTTTGAAGTATGGGTGGAGCAGATTTGAAGAGACATTGCTTGCTTTCATGGAGATTTGAGTCTGTAAAACACGTTTCACATGTTTTACACATTACATTGTCAAGTATAGGGTTATAATCCCAAGCAAGAGTAGCACTTGATTAATGAGACATTTTTTGCACCCTTGAGCTCCACCTCAATGAATTTAGTGATGACCTATTAATCTCAATGTGATATTCTTATATCACTTCTAGGTTGACTGATGAATGGCATGTTCTCATGAGTTATACACCGACTCACAACCCAACAATGGAACCACAATATCACATTGATTGAACTTCGAGCACAAACTAACAATTTGCACGTCCACAAAAACGTACTTTAATCCTATATTCTATCGAGAAGGTGTTGTTTCTTAAGTATACTTGCATTAAGTAATCAAAATCGTCAATGCATCCAAACCTTCAAAAAAGATAGTTGATTGCGAGATAAGATGACATGGATCTAGATTTTACGCAATGCGAATTAGAATAAAAAAGGGGCCATAAAGAAAGGTAGGTTGCTTCTTAAAAGAATGACAAATTAAACTACATAGGGACACCCTACTTCTCGGGAGATTTCACTTTGAATCTATTGTTAATTCATGTCACCTATATGAGCTAAGGTGCGTTTTCCCTTAGACCCGAAGTTATGAGCTTGATCTATTTACATACTTATCTACAAATGTTTCTTTTCATTTAATAACATTTAGCGCTCCGTATCCATCGAACTAAGTTACTAACCCATGTATGTTTCCTTTTGTACAACTTTGTGATGTTGTTAGCTTCAATTTGAATGTTGATATTGACAACATAATAGAATACAAAGTCTCAAGATAATGCTGACGAAGAGGCACATGAGTAATAATAATACTCGCACACAAGTAAAGTGTCCCACTCCAACCCCCAAATTCCCTTACATCTAACTTGGTCATATATTTAGCACTGAACCATGGGCCCTCAAAAGGAAGGGTACAGAAGTAATAAAATACTTTGTGCACATGTAAAGTGTCCAACACGATTGGCAATGCCCTTACATCTAACTTGGGTCATATTTATCCATGGGTCCATGGGTCATTCGATGATTGGTGTGTTTGTAATCATTGATTGGAGGTATGGGTAAAGGCTTCCAAGGGCAAACATCCAACAATTGTTGTCACTCAAGGGGATCCACGGGAAGGAAGATATGTGGTCCCAGGTACAAGGCCCCTGTACCATTAGCCTCTGGTGCATTCATAGGCTTTCCATCAACTAAGGTCGAATGCCATAGGCTTTTCGGGTTTGTATGTGGACCCGGATTGGATGTATGATATGAGGATTTGGTCAAATTCCATGCTTTTGTGTGTTTGGCTCAGAAGAATACAAATGGAGTGAGCGAGAGACATGACGACGATGACATTGGATTGTGCTGATAAAGCTCTCACTGCTCTTTATGAAATACCAGGGTCCGAAGAGAATTCCTACTAGAGGCCGGGGCTTAAATTGACAAGAGCATTAGCCGAACACGAAACGGAACGAACAAGGCCGAAAAAGAGAATGCCATGAGGAGACCTTTTTCCCTGATGGCAGCATCGATGATTAGGGTTTACGGTTTAGGGTTAGGGTTTAGGGTCATGGATACCTATCAATGAGAGTGAGAATCGCAAGCAAGTGGGGGACATATGTGTGGATGGGGATGAACTCCACCCACAAAAAGTCTATGAGAAGAAATGAATTGAGAGAAAGAGACAGACAGACAGACAGACAGAGAGAGTGGATGGGGGGACCCAATCTAGAAATAATCATTAGTTCCTGAGAATTATAAAAATAGTCCCCCCCCCCCCTCCCTCCCAATTCTCTAGAAATCAAAAGGATCGGATAAGGATATTGATGATGACGAAGATAAACATAAAAACAAATAGGTAGAATAAGAATTAAATACATCAAAATAGAAAATGGAAAAAGAAAATATAAACAAAGATAGAATAGGAATAGAAATAAAAAAATGAATATAAAAATGCAAGAAAAAGAAAAGAAAAGAAAAGGAAATGGAAATGGAAAGAAATGCAAATAAAAAAAGAGGCTTTGCATTAAACAAAAAGCAAAATACATAACGGAATGAAAATGTTAAAATAAAATTATAAATAAGGCTAAAAAAACAATTAAAAAAGAAATAAATGACAAAAAAGGAGATGAATTAACGTAAAAATGAAAAAGAGAAAAACAATAAAAATAAATGTACGAGTTTTAAAAAAAAGAAAAGAAAAAACAAAACATAAATATCTTTTTGGCGCCAAGTTCACGTGGAGAGGTAATCCGTCACGTGGCGCGAAATGGACACGGGCAATGAGAAAGCGCCACGTGGAAGGGTGGGCCCCCCCCTCGGACCATTTGTTTCCTCATCTCTAAATTAAATGCCTTTGCTGCAGATAATAAAAGAAAAAATTGGAAAAAAGAAAAAAATTGAAAAATGAAAAATGAAAAATGAAAAAGAAAAGGAGGAAAAAAAAAGGAGAAAAAAGAAAAAGAGAAAAAAGAAAAAAGGAAAAAAAAAGAAAAGGAAAAAAAAGAAAAAGAGAAAAAAAAGAAGAAAGAAGAAAGGAAAGAAAGGAAAGAAAAAAAAAAGGAGAAACTTGAAAAATGGGAGAATTTTGGAAAATGAAAAACAAAACGGAAAAAGTAGAGAAAGAAGAAGAAGAAGGGAAAAAAACAGATATTAAATTTTGTGGTTTCACACTTGTCCGGCCAAAGGGCTGGCCGCCCGTATATAAACGCCCACCCAACGCCTCTTCTTCTTCTTGACACCACTACCGCCACCACCGCTTCTCCTCCTCTGTTCTGTTCTGCTCTGCTCTGCTTCTTCTCCTTATCTCTGCAGCTTCCATGGCTTCTCTCACTCTTCTCTACTACTACTGATCATACCCCCGCCTTCTTCTTCTTCTTCATATCTGTCTCCTTCCTTCCTTCCTTCTCTGTAACCTCCCGCTGGTGCGCTCTGTTAATCTCTCTCTCTGCTACATTCCTTGCTGTTTCTTTTGAGCTCCTTTACCTGCTGCCATGCCTGGAATCCTCGTCGATTCTTCCCCTTTCCCCTTCGATTACTCCGCTTCTGCTGCTCCGCCATTCTTCCTCCACCCCACCTGCTCCGCCTCTGACATTCCTCCCAATCCTTCCTTGATCCCCCGCCATGGACGTAGCAGTAGCCACTTCTCTCTGCCCTACCACCATTCCTCCTTGTCCAGCTTCAATGGCGACCTCGCTGGCGCAGATCGGAATCTCGGCGACGGCAGCCTTCTTCACCATCCCCATCCCCATCATCGCATGAGTAATCTCGGGCTGAACAGCGTCTCGGAAGCGTGCAATCCTCACGACGCCTGTGTCGGCGACGATCAGAGCCCGAGTAGCTTCAGCTATGGCAGCAGCTCCATGTTCGCTGGGGGGGATGCCATCATGTACTCTGATTCGCACTACGGAGAAGGAGACGGCGCCATGTCTGATTCTCCGACGGCGGCGGCATCGAGCCGAGCTCTGTGGGCGAGCGAAATGGCGTCTCTGCAGAGGTTCCTGCCATCGAATCGAGAAGCAGACAAAGAAATGATGGAAGAGGAGGAGGATTGGGGCTACTACGCAGAGCACGCAGGGGACGCCATATCGCCGAGATCTGTGACTGCATCTTCATCACCATCGCCATCTTCATCGCCATCGCCATATCTGGCTATGGCGGATACCTACACCTGCGACGATTTCAGGATGTATGAGTTCAAGGTGAGGAAATGCGTGAGGGGGAGGAGCCATGACTGGACGGAGTGCCCATTCGCTCACCCAGGAGAGAAGGCGAGGCGCAGAGATCCTCGGAAGTTCCATTACTCAGGCTCTGCGTGCCCAGACTTCAGGAAAGGCCTGTGCAGGCGAGGAGATGCCTGCGAGTTCTCCCATGGCGTCTTCGAGTGCTGGCTCCACCCTGCAAGGTATCGCACCCAGCCATGTAAAGATGGAAGGTCCTGCACTCGCAAGATCTGCTTCTTCGCCCACACTGTCCAACAGCTCCGCCTCCTTCCTTCCCCCGCCATAGCCACCACTCCTCCTTCATCTTCTTCATCTTCTGCTTCATCTGCTTCTTCTAGCCCCACAGATCCCACCTCTGCTAATCCTGCTTCTTCTTCTTCTTCTTCTGCCGATGATGGACCAAACCCTAGCTTTTCCTCCCCCCTGTCTCGCCCCCCCATCCGTCTCCTCCTGCAGAAGCTTATTGATCACAGCCCCTGCCATAGCTCTACCCCTACGTCTACCCTCTCGCCTCCCCTCTCCCCTTCTTCTTCCTCTGCCTCGCCCCCCATGTCCCCTGATACCTCCATCTTCTTGGCCAATCCTCGTAGCTTCTACTCCCTCCTGCAGAATCACAGCTCGCCTTCCAGCCCCCTCTCTGCAGTCTCTCCACAGACCTATCATACTTCCTCTGCCTATGATTCCTGCCCTAACCCTATTCCTGCGCACAACCGAATCCATTTGAATCGCCTGCAATCTCTCCCAACCCTAACTGTCCCTCGTACTGCTCCTTCTGATCCGCTCACTGAAGCTACTCTCAGTCTCGATCTTGATTATCATCACACCGCCAATTCTCCTGTCAGTGCGAAGCATTTCTCTGCTTCATCTCCATCTCTGCAGAACACTAGCGATCTTGTGAATTACCTGCAAAACCTGCAGCTGAGGAGCCGAGCCATATCTGAAGTTCAGAGGATGAATAACAGCCTGCCATCAAGCCCTATGATGCGGAAATCTGAGTATTCTTCTGCACAGAGATTGGGTAACAGTAATGGTTCTGTATCCCAAGGCGGCTTCTTCTGCAATAGTAGCTCGCATCCGGGAGCTTCTTCTGCCATAGCTTACATGCGTCAAGCAGAGACAGATTCCGTGCTAAATAACGTGGGCGGGGTACAGTCAGGTCGAGATTTCAGGGCTGATTTCTATGGCAAGATTGGGAAAGAGAATGGAGTCGGGAATGAAGAAGATCCTGATCTCGGATGGGTGAGCGAGCTCATCTCGTAAAGTAAATATATAGAATCTGCAGAGATGATCATCGTCTGTCTGGTCATTACAGCAGAAATTGTTCCATATATATCTATGCCTGTGTATATATTATGCTGATCCGCATCGAGCTCTGCAGTGGATATGGCGTTCCTTACCCCCCAGTGAAAGCTTCTCTCTTCTTTGAGGTTTCTTCTCGCCTCCTGAAGCGTCTGTAGCCTGCAGAAACATCTGTCTTTTAATTGCAGGTGGAGACATAGCTGATCTCTTTGCTTCCTGTTGAAGATTACTGCACCTTCTTCTCTTTCTTACTGCATTTTCTTTCTGATTATTAATTTTTATCGCCATTGTAATCGCTAAGTATGGCCCATTTCATAACCCCCCGTTAATTCAATTCAGTCTTTTAACAAACGGAGCAGATGTGTCCATTGCTTCTCTGGTGATCGATCAATCTTCTGCTTTATTTCCTTCTCTAATCTCTCTGTACAGGCAGTCCTGTAATTTGTTTGATCTCTAAGCTATATGGGTTAATCTGTTCTGTATGTTTCTTCCTACCGCCATAGCTATTCTCTTATTGCTACCCTGTTGTCTGTTCCTCTCCAATGGACGTAAAGCTATCAAGAAAAATGGTTCTTGTATTTATTCTATCAATGAAGTCAGGATCTTTTTTGTATAGATTAAAAACATTTCCATAGCTTATAATCTGTTCTCTTTTCTTCTTCAACTGTATTCCTCTCTGTCTCTTTCTTTCTTCTTGTTCAGTGATACAACTCATCAATGTCTTTGTTTTGTCCATGGAAACTCTCCTTTACCCCAGTATTAGAAGAAACACTCAGAAAAACAAATCTCTCTTTCTCCCCAATGCACTGATTTTATTTTTTGGTAGTGTGTTAATTAAAGAGTTCAAAGTTACACATGCACATCTACAATACATAGTAATCTAATGTTGAAGAATTAATACACAATACACATACAATCCATGAGTAATTTGATGTTGAAGAATTCATACATAATCCACATATACAATACACAAGTAATCTAATATTGAATTAAGACATCCACGTATACAACAATACATGAGTAATCTAATGTTGAATTAACAATGCACTCATGTCTGCATAAACAAGCATAGATGGCTAACAATGACACATGAGGACTTGTACTGATCGATTACTGAAGTAGTAAAGATGGTGCCAATGATCAAGTACCTACCTATATACCTATGTATGTATAGGTGCTAGTTAAGATGCCTACTAGCAAAGCATGATGCAAGTGTGACTTAATCCTTTGCTTAAATAGAGTGACGGTGACAATGAATCCATTACTTAAAGTAGAGAGTAAAGATGGCAGTGATGATCATACTTGGGTGATTATCGAGTATCTATCAAAGTATAGATGCAAGTAAACATGGCTATACACAAAGGATGATCGCACTTCGGTAAATAGGGTAACCATGGTAGTGATGATCATACTTTGGTGATTAATCGAGTATCTATCAAGCAAAGATGACTATTGGCAAAGGATGATGGCATGCAACGATTGATTAATTTAAGGAGTAAAGACAGTGGTGATGATCTAGTAAAGATGGTGGTCAAGATCCAGTGCTTGTCAAGCATATATGTAAATAAAGATGGCTACTAGCAAAGGATGATACCATGCGTGGAGTGATTAAATGCCATGTGATGAGTGATTAGTATCCATGAAGTATTGATGCAAGTAAAGATGACTATTGGCAAAGGATGATGCCATGTGAGGATCGATTATTCTAAGGAGTAAACATGGTGGCGATGATCTAGTAAAAGATGGTCTTCATGATCCAGTGCTTGTAAAGTATAGATGTAAGTAAAGATGGCTACTAGCAAATGATGATGCCATGTGAGGAGTGATTGATTACTTACAAAGCTATCAAAAAATGACGCCATACGGCTTATCAATTCCAAATCATAGCATTGCGATCGAATGCGTGAGAAAGATCATTGCAATGCACGTTGTCCATGTCGTTTTCCTTCATGTTATAGCATGTTAGCTTGTACATTGCTTTTCTCCGATGGTGTGTTGGTTTAAGTAATCAATTCGGTACATCATTAGAAATGGGTTGGATAATTAAAAGAAAGAAAGATTTATAATGCGGGGGCGCTTGTTTCCAAACAAGTTGCACTATGAAAAGTTAGTGGAATAGGGATAAAAGAAGGCATAAATGAACGAAGAAGATTTGTTGTGCGTGTGAGAGCGAAATGTCGTGATGCTTTTTGCTCCCATTCTCGTAAACATTCAAACATAGTTATAGAAAAAAAGGTGTAGGAATGAGGGCCCAATGGGATAGTGGATGATGGCATGAAATGAATAATGAAAATGGTCCCACACAATGGCAAAAAGTAATGAATGGAGTAAAATACATCGGCCAATGGGAGTGCGTAGTGATGGTTCTTGACACTTGCTAGTGCTTCGTTGGCATCCTTGATATTTTTATGTGAGGAGACGAAATGCTTATGTTGCATTCTTGTTGAAACATCATTGGGTTGGATTAGAAGATGAAGACTATCATATATTAATCGCATATAAAGACTTTCTTTTATAAAATTTTGATAACGGGTCACTCATATAACGAGTCCATATGAGTAATCAAGCATGTTAAAGGAAATTTGGCAATTACTATATCTTTTCTATGATTAATGTAGAGGTTAATTCACGATTAGTGATGAAATCAATGATTGTATAGTTTCAAAAATAAAGCCATCGATGCTCTTGAAGTTGTAACCATAGGGTACCAATAGGAGTACTCATCAAAAGAAACACTTAAAAATTTGTAGTAAAGAGGGTACATAGATACCCACATCAACATGTTTCCTCCATCTTAGCATTTCAGTTTAGTGCCCATAGCCTCAAATAAATAAATAAATAATTATTTCCAAAAACAAGTAATTAATTCTTTATTTGAATAAATACGGAGCCACCATGCCGACGATTTCCACCAAACTCGGCTACCTCTAACAACAGAATAATAACGTGTTGTCATCTCCTCAAGAAAATGTGCTTCGACACCCACAACATCTTCACTCATCCTATCCCAAAACAAAAAGCCTTATCCTTTATTTGTAGAAGTTGTGAACAATCTGATTTGTTTCAATATGCAGTACAAGATTATGCGTTCTTTCTTCGAGGAAATAGTAGCTTGTTGTACACACATGTTGAAGAAATGAGTTTATTGAATCCTTTTAGCATGGTTTCTGGGAGATGTGGAATGTCATATAATGGTGGCAAACTACATCAAAAACTGAAGGAAGGATGAGTAATTTACATGGTTCACCACATTATTTTATGGTCCTTATCAAAGGTTGTTATTAAGTGGACTTGAAAAGACCTCGAGGGAGTGTCTACTTACCAAGATACGACTTCATGGAATGCTGTAAAGATCCTAGCAAACAGTCTCTTCAGTGGTCTTATGATTTTGGTGGCAACAATTCATCGACATCAACCATTGGAATTCATCGACAAAGTTTCGATCAGATTGCAAGGATTTCTAATGGTGGTAGTTTGCTAATCAAAACGAGAGACGAAATGCTTAGAAATATATGTGGCATAGGCCCCATTAATAAAGGTCATTGGTGGTAATTCCTTGACTAATATGGATGTTAAATAGATTGTTGAAGTTACATGACTGACCGCTCAAGAGGTTTTTACTTAAATATGTTGCAATATTCATTGTAATAGTGGATCGTTTTGTATATTGACTTCTTTAATACCAATGGAGGATATTTTTTTTGAGAAAAAAAGTAATTACTTCTAAATTTGTCCCGTGGATTCCATTAATGGACTTGAATCAACCTTACGCTCCTCTTGATAGCCCTCAACATTTATCTCTACAAACTCATGACCTTGATTTATCTCTATAAACTCTAATTGATCATCATGACCTTGATTTATCTCTATAAACTCTAATTGATCATCATGACCTTGATTATCAATGATAAGGTGAAAATCACTCCATAAAAATATTCTCTTTATATTCCATTGGATTTTGAGGTGGTGTCTTAGTGATGCACTACACCGCATTAAATTGCCAGAAACTATTGGTGGTGCATTGATGTTCCTATGCTCATTCCACCTTATCGACTTATTTGACTTGAAGAGGATGAGATTAAAACATAACTTAAGGTTTACTTAAGGATGGGTCACATTTAGGGATCGACAACGGTTTGGTTTAGGCTTAGCCGGTTTGGCCTTATCCAAGCTAAATCGGTTAAGCCTAAACCATTTAGGGGTTCTCAAACCTGAACCAAACCAATTCCTAAACCGGTTAGTGAACCGGCTTGGAAATTGGTTTAGAAACCGGCTTAGAAATCGGTTTGGAACCCCCCTATCTCTCATACGATCTATACAAGCTCCCTCCCTCCCTCCCTCTCTCTCAAACGATCCACTATGTACTATACAACTCCCACCCTCCCTCCCTCTCTCTCAAACGATCCACTATGTACTATACAAGCTCCCACCCTCTCTCTGTCTCTGTCTCTGTCTCTCTCTCTCTCTCTCTCTCACACACACGATCCCCTATGTGCTATATACAAGCTCCCTCCCTCCCTCCCTCTCTCTGAAATGTATAAAGGCAGAAATGCTCAAATGGACGGGAAAGGAAGCACATGTATGGATAAGCGATATGTTTAATGATGCATTGCAACATGGTATGCCGTACGATTGGATCAAACCTTTACATAAAGGTGGAGATGTAAATAATCTAAACAACAATTGAACCATCATGGTTGGCTCATTAATGGCAAAACTATTTGGATGTATAATGGAATTAAAGATAAGTGTATGGGTTGAAAAAAATGGTAAGAGAGCTTATGGACAAGCTGCCTTTTGAAAACACCATAGCACCATTGATCACCTTATCACCCTTCGAGTATTAATGGAGGAAAGTCGCCTTAGAGGTAAAGGTTTATATTGTTGCTTTGTAGACTTCAAGAAATCTTTCGATATGGTACCTCGTGAGCATCTTTGGACGTGAATGGAAGAAATTGAGGTGCCAAGTGAATATATGCTTGCAATTTCCTGAATTTATGAGAAGGTTATATGTTGTGTGCGCATGAGAGATAAACTTTCAGATTTTTTAAAAAGCACTATTGGTGTTAAGCAAGGATGCCCACTCTCACCAACACTATTTGGTCTATGCATTGATGAATTGGAAGAAATGGTTACCAAGTTTGCAAAGGAAGAATGTGTTGAAGAAGTTGCCATTGGGAATGTTGTGATTATGCTTTTGTTATATGCAGATGATGTAGTGCTTTTTGCAAATACTTTAGGAGATGCACAAAAGCTTATGAAGGCATTGGAATTTTTTTGCATGCATACTAAATTAAGTGTCAATAGCTCTAAAACAAAGATTATGCTTGTGAAGAGCCAAAAAAGAGATAAACCATGCATTATGTACAACAATGAGCCACTTGAATGTGTGGAAAGCTTCAAATATCTTGGCCTTCAAGTTCCTTCAAATCATAGATGGAATGAATGTGCTACACGCCGCTTAGAGGCGGGTAAGCGAGCATACTATGCATTTGAGAACAAATGTAATCTTGGAGATATTAAGTGTTGGGTCCTCAAGAAATATCTTTTCAACACTTTGGTGACACCGGTTCTTCTCTATAGGGTGGAAGTATGGGGCGGTAGCATCCCTAAATCTATGTGGAAAGAGTTTGAAAATGTCCAAAAACATTTTCTTACAAAGTTTCTACAAGTTAAGAAACAAACGCCCTACACCCTCCTGCTCCTTGAGACGGGATCGCTTCTCATTGAGATCATGGCCATTAAGAGGGTTGTTGAATACATGCTTAAGGTTCAAAAAAGTCCCTCACATCGACTTCCTAGAATTGCTTGGGAAGCAAGCAAAAAGATCCAAAAAACGCATAAAAGCAAAATTTTGTGTTCCAGTTGGATGCAAGATATAGAAAAATGGTTTGGTTGATGGGATGCGAGACACTTGCTTCATGATGCATCATTAGATTCCTCTGTAAATGAGGCCTTTTTGCAACGCCAATGTATCATGACATGGGACAAATGTGGAGGCTCACGCTTCAGACATTATACTACACATGTTGCACCTAACTACAAAACCATATTCTTTGCGGAACGGGGAAATCGTACACATCGATACATGTTAGAGCCCATACCGTTATTTGCCATTCGAACCATTGCTTCCATGCAACTTAGCTCACATGCATTGCGATGTGAGACAGGGCGTTGGGACACAAGTGATGAGAGTGGTCGACTATGCACACTTTGGCCTAAACAAGTTCGCAAGTCTGAGTATCACACTTTGATACAATGCTCCGCCTTTGATAATATTTGACCATGCTTTCCACATCTCTTCGACCGAGCCCAATCCTTGCATGAATTCCTCTCACAACCACAATGTGCACTCTCGATTGCAACATTCATTGGTAAAGTTCTTGAACATCGAGAGTCACTACTCACTTCACACGTATCACATGAAATGTAATATTTTTGGTCTCATAGGTCATATTTGACCTCCGAAGACGATAATATAATCTATCTATCTATCTCTCTCTCTTGTCTGTGTAGTCTCCTATCTCCCTCCCTCTTGAGTGGGAAAGCAGCGGATGCAACCTACATCTCAAGTGAGCTTTTAAAATGGATAATGCCACATACTCGTCATTGGATAATGACAATTATAGAGCAAGCTATAAAACAAGGATTTCCAAATGATTGGCTTATGAATTGGATTAAACCAATATTTAAAGCCGGAGATAAGAATCAAGTATCAAATTATCGTACAATAATGGTGAGCTCAACTATTGCTAAATTATATAGCACTATTATGGAGCAAAAGATAAGCAAATGGGCTGAAAGTACAAACAAAAGAGCACTTGGGCAAGCAGGATTTAGACCAAAACACTCCAATGTGGATCATTTGGTCATATTGAGGGTAATCATGGAAGAGAGTCGACTACAAGGAAAAACACTTTATTGTTGTTTTGTTGATTTTAAGAAAGCTTTTGATATCGTACCATGAAGTGAGCTCTAGAATAGAATGGTAGAGATTGACATGCCATTAAAGTATCGAGTTGCTGTTGCACACCTATATGAACAAGTTAAATGCAAACTAAAAATGGATAGTGGATTCTAAAAGCACTTTTTAAGTAACATGGGGGTCAAGTAAGGATGCCCACCATCACCCACACTTTTTGGCTTATGTATTGATAAATTAGACGAAGTGGTAAATAAGGTTGCAAGAGAAGAAGGATTGAATGCTCCCAAATTGATGCAACATCTTATCTTATTGCTTCTATATGCTGATGATGTGGTACTCTTCTCATATGATGTTGATAGTATGCAAAATTTACTTGGGGTATTAGAAGAATTTTTCCACAGTAGTGGACTAGCAGTGAATGTGGGGAAAACAAAAATGATGGTAGTGCAAACCATCCAACCTCATCATTACCCTATGCTCACATATAGAGGTGAACATATACAATTTGTTCAAAGCTTTAAATATCTTGGTATTGATGTACTTGCCACAAATAAATGGAGTGTATGCTTTGATTCTTGGCTCTAAGCCGGTTGGAAATCGTATTACCTTTTGGAGAACCAATGCAACCAAAGTGATACTTGTGGATGGGAAGTAAAACTCATGTTGTTCAATGCCATGGTAACTCAAGTATTGCTTTATGGAGTAGAAGTATGGGGTGACACCATCTCTCTTAATGCATGTAATGAGATTGAGAAAATTCAAAAGATGTTTCTAAGGAGGCAATTAGGAGTTAAATGCACTACCTCTTACCAGGTTATGCTCTTGGAAACAGGTGTTCGACCCATAGAACTATTGGCACTCCAAAAAGTATATAAATACATTACAAAAGTCAAGAATATGCCAAATCATCGATTACCACATCTTGCTTGGAATGTTGGATGTAAGCTACAAAAGAATCATAAAAGTAAGATTCTCTCACCCGGTTGGGTTGTTGACATAAGGAAATTGTTTAGAATATGGGGTTTGGATGATCTTTTAGAGCTTTTGGGCAATGCTATGTAGTATGTAATGATTGAGGAAAGGTTGGTGGAATCATTAAGGATGAAGTGGGAAGATGCTAAGAGGACAAAGCTAGAATACTACATTGCTAATGTCAACCCTTAATGTTGGTCTCAATATAAAACAAGAATGCCTATTGCTCGTAGAGCCCTTACACTACTTCACACTCGATCTCACAAGTTAGGTATTGAAGTTGCATCATGGTATCAAAATGTAACTAATTTGAAGACATGCAAAGTATGCAATGAAGGCATGGTAGAGGATGAATGTCACTTGCTCTTTACATGCTCGACATATAGTGCAATTCGTTCAAGATATGCTGACATACTAAGAGGGAGTGATAACTTAAGTGCCATACTTAAGACACCACCGAGAAGGTTGAGCTCATATGTGTATGCTTTATTCACTCATAGAGACTTTAATGAAGGCATGGTAGAGGATGAATGTCACTTGCTCTTTACATGCTCGACATATAGTGCAATTCGTTCAAGATATGCTGACATACTAAGAGGGAGTGATAACTTAACTACCATACTTAAGACACCACTGAGAAGGTTGAGCTCATATGTGTATGCTTTATTCACTCATAGAGACTTTGTGCTTCAATATATGAATACCCCTTCTTAGGAAGGAGACACATATCAAGAACACATGTATACTCTAGTCCCATAGGTCAAAATTGGCCTCTTTATGGACGATAAAAATTCTAATTCTCTCTCTCCTTTGTGTAGTCTCCCTTAGGGATCGGAAACGGTTTGGTTTAGGCTTAGCCGGTTTGTCCTTTCAAACCTGAACCGAACCAGACCAAACCGATCCCTAAACCGGTTTGGGAGAAAACAACAATACTCTTACATTGAATATTGAACTTCATAACACAATTCTATTACAATTTATCATTGAACTTCATAACACAATTCCGTTACAATTTATCATTGAACAATCCCCGTCCAATATGCTCCAAAGGTAGAATGGTTACAAGGCTTAGAGAAAAACAACAAGAAAACATAAAATGAGAAATGCATTGTCTGTGTCAATGGATAGGTCACTGTCTGTGTCGAGAGTCCTATTACCTAAGTCGTCACTCTAGAGTTTATGTGTAGACAATAGACTCGTGACTCGTGACTAGTTAGAAGTTAAAACTTAGACTTGAGTCACCACTACTTAGACTTGAGTTAGAATTTAGACTCGTGACTAGTTAGAAGTTAGAACTTAGACTTTAGTAATAAACTATAGTAATTACTAATTAAATAACTTAAATGGCTTAGAAGGTTTGAGCCAGTTTGGTGAGGCTCAAGCCAAGCCGAGTCGAGCTCAAACCGTTAAGGCAGGCTCAAGCATAAGCCGCTAAACCGCTTTAAGCCGGTTAAGCCAAACGGTTTAGGCTTGAGCCGAGCCGTTGCTAATCCCTAGTCTCCCTCCCTCCCTCCCTCCCTCCCTCTCTTTGTCTCTCCTCGTCTGTGTAGTCTCCCTCACACACACACACACAGAGTCTCTCTCTCTCTGTCCTCTGTGTAGTCTCCCTTTCTCTCTCTCTCCTCGTCTGTGTAGTCTCCCTCACACACACACACACACACAGAGTCTCTCTCTCTCTCTCTCCTCATCTATGTAGTCTCCCTCACACACACACACACACACACACACACTCTCTCTCTCTCTCTCTCTCTCAAGTTTCTAAACGGCTTAATCGGCTTGAGCCAGTTTGGCAAGGCTCAAGCCAAGCCAAACCGAGCTCAAACTGTTTAGTCAAGCTCAAACCTAAGCTGAGCCAAGCCAAGCTACTAAGCCGTTTTAAACCGGTTTAGCTAAACGGTTTAGTCTTGAGCCGAGCTGTTGCCGATCCCTAGTCACATTAATCATAGTACATCACCTTAGGGTGCGCCAATTATCTTGGTCAAGCAAGAAAAAGGAACATGGCAAATATGTGAGTAAAAAACTTGTATCCATTGATTGCCACTTCAAATTTGATTGGTTGTTTGATACTTTACCAAAATTTATCTTTGAAGTGGCCATCAAATTAGAATGGTAGGTATTCCTAGAATTGCATTTCATAGGTGTTATAGTCATGCCCATTATGATTTTTTGGTCATGTAATTTGGGTTGACCAATGCTCCAACCACATTTCAATAACAAATCAATGGCACTTTTGGGAACCAACTCAATGTTCAAATAGATCCTTCTTGACTAGAGTAAGTGAAACTCTACCCGATTCCTCTTATTGTTTGAGAAGGTCTTCTATTCCTTGGTTTTGTTAGTTTTTGCGAAGTCTATTCATAATTATTATAGATGTAAGATGATCATTAATGAATGAGGGAATGAGCAAACAAGCAAGGTGAGCAAGACAAGCCAACAAGCAAATGAGCGAGGCAAGCAAGACAAAGCCAACAATCGAATGAGCGAGATGAGCAAGACAAGCACCCATAATTGGCATTGAACTCCTTGGAAGACATGTATATGAGTTAGCTCATGACCACGCTTTTAACATTAGACTAAATAGAACCCAATAAACCCAGTAAGTGGTGTTGAACTC
This sequence comes from Azolla caroliniana, assembly GCF_043228905.1. Lineage (NCBI taxonomy): Eukaryota > Viridiplantae > Streptophyta > Polypodiopsida > Salviniales > Salviniaceae > Azolla > Azolla caroliniana. The sequence goes on from NW_028230452.1 coordinate 15,014,231, forward strand.
TTTAAAGATGAGATTGGATAGAACCCAATAATTGGTGTTGAACTTAAACATGAGACTAGATAGAACACCCAATAACTGGTGTTGAACTCATTGTGGTATTGTTTTTTGTGTGTGGGTATGCAATATTGTTGGGAATTTAAAGGCTATGTTTAAGTTCATCCCGAAAGTCCAGTCGAAGACGGACTTCTGCGAGTATTGTCGCTATGGGAAAGAAACCCGAAGTCCGTACTCTCTTCATTATGAGACAATACAACAACCCCTAGAGTTGGTCCACATATATATGTGGGCCAATGCTCGAAAGGTCACTAGGAAACTCCTAGTACTTCATCACATTCGTAGATGACCGTACACGGAAGGTCTAGGCCTACTCGATTAGGTCGGAAAACGAAGTGCTCGAGGTCTTCTCTCGGTGGTTAACCGAAGTGGAGAACCGATCATGACATTGAGTGAAGACACTCCAGTCCGACAACAGAGGTGAATACACCTCCTGAGCCATGAAACAATACCTGTCTGACAAAGGGATCCGACAAATCAAAAGACTGTTCCATATACTCCTATGCAAAACGGCATGGCGGAACAGATGAATAGCACGATTCAAGAGAGAGTGACGACAATGCTCCAACATTCTAGACTAAAAGTAGAATTTTGGGCCGAAGCACTGTAGACGACCATCTATCTTATAAATCTATCACCGTTGAGAGTTGAATGGCTCAAAGTGCCACAAGCACTATGGTCTAACAAACAACCAACCTACGATAGGCTCCGTATATTCGGATGCGAACCCTACGTCTTCATCCCTAGGAACAAGAGCACCAAGTTGGCACCCCATGCACTTAAGTGTATATTTCTCGGTTATTCGGTTATGGAACCGATGGGGAATTCAGTTATCGGCTTTGGGATCTACAGAACAGCAAATTGATCCGGAGTAGCAACGTAGTCTTCAATGAAGACTCAATTCTCTCTAAATGGAACCAACCGAAAAGGGTCGGCAAAAAGGTCTCCTTTGACATAAACAAAGATGTCGTAGAAGGACCAACTGACTGGGCTGAATCAGAGATTTGATGAACAATTGAAATCGACTGAACTAATGACCCTCTTGCCAAATCTGAATAGGCAAGAGGTCTATTAATCGAAATCGAAATCGATTCGACTAAGAGATTGACAAGAGTTGGATTGGCCAACCGAGGCAAAGCCGAATTGACTAGAGTTGAAAAAAGCAAAGCCGAGAAGTGTTGAGTCAAAATCGACAGAATCGATTCGACCATCACACCAAATAAGGCTAAGGGGATGAAAAACCGAATCAACTCGGCTAAGTTCTTGGATCCTCTATCAATGGATCCCGAAGAAGGGGAGAATGATTCAACATTGCCAAAATCCTATCTTGGGGGTGAGTCATCCAAAAGGACTCCCGAAGATGGTTCAAATAATGATGATTCGCCAACTATGTTGCTTGAGGAATCCAAACCAATCAACTTGGCACCCAAGAGATCTGGACGAGTCTGAAGCCTGATATAGTTCTATCAATTGGGCCTTGACTACGTCAATTACACGGATGCAGGCAAACCAAGCTCCTACGAGGATGTAATTGCCGCACCGGATGTTGACACATGGCTACAAGCCATGAGATCTGAGATGGACTTGATCAAGGAAAACAAGACATGGGAGCTGGTAGAATTACACGCTGATAGGAAGCTGCTACCACACAAATGGGTGTACTGAGGAAGTAATCGCCCCACCAGATGCTGATACATGGCTACAAGACATGAGAGCTCAGATGGACTTGATCAAGGAAAACAAGACATGGGAGCTGGTAGAATTACCAGCTGATAGGAAGCCGCTATCATGAAAATGGGTTTACCGAGCAAGCAATCGTTGCACCGGATGCTGACACATGGCTACAAGCCATGAGATCTGAGATGGACTTGATCAAGGAAAACAAGACATGGGAGTTGGTAGAATTAGCAGCTGAAAGGAAGCCACTACCATGCAAATGGGTCTACTGAGGAAGCAATCGCCGCACCAGACGTTGACACATGGCTACAAGCCATGAGATCTAAGAAGAACTTGATCAAGGAAAACAAGACACGAGAGCTGGTAGAATTACCAGCTAATAGGAAGCCACAACCATGCAAATGGGTCTACCGATACAAGTATGTATCCGGTTCGGAATGACCCAAGTCCAAAGCTCGACTCGTCACTAAAGGTTTCAAATAGAAATATGGGGTCGACTATGACAAGATCTTCTTGCTTGTCAAAATGACCACCCTTCGGTTCCTTCTAGGGGTCGTGGCGACGGGAGACCTAGGGCTCAAACACTCTATGTCAAGACTATCGAATACGGGTCTATAATGGCCGTATTCACATTGTCCCCTTGGACAAACTAGATTTAGGACAACTATGTAAATATGTCAAAGGGTAGTTGCCCTAGCCCAGTTAGTATATAACGGGCTTTGTAACCTAGTTTGTAGAGGTGGTTCATGTTGGTTGTTGTGACCATTCGTTTTGTAACTCTAAGTTTGAATAATACAGTTACACCTTCTTGTGCCCAATCTACTGTTTCCCTACTCTCTCTCTCTCTCTCTCTCACTGATCTTGTCTCTTGATCTAGTCTTCTATTTCTCTCAATCCGTTTTTTCTTATACGTGATAAAGATCTTCTACTAGAAGAGTGCTGAGATTGTTCCGCACCTGATGACCGCCTTCAAAATCTGGTATCAGAGCTTGGCATTTCCTTGATCCTACTGCTGCCGTCTACTTTGTTCTCATCACCAATTTCTTTTTGTCTCCTTTGAAGATCATCTTTGGTACAATAGATTTCAAGATTTCAGTCTTACTGAAATCCTTCGTTTGGCAACTCTTTAAAAGATCATTCTCAGCAAACAGAGACACTTGAAAAATCTGCACTCCATTGTCCTAAATCACTCTTGAAGTAAGCCAGTTGGTGGTGGTTCACCCTTGTGATTGTAGACGCTCATAGTGAGATTTCGTTTCACAAGTTTTGCCTCAATAGTGCTTCATCAGGTTAGACGACAATCGGATAGGTCATCTGATGCTATTCACTCGCTCGTCGTAGCCACTCGTAACAGAGTGGGCTCTAGGGAACAACCCCAAGCCTTGCTTCATTCAACTGAACGACATTCGGGAGGACCACTAGGCTCCGTCCTACTCATCGTTGTAGTGACCCAAAGCAGGATCGGCCTACCTAACTAGCACATCATCTGTGATCGGTACCTTGAAATTAGCATCCGAAACCCAATTGGCTAACCAATCGGCGCATTCGTGTCCAATTCGGCTAAGTCAATTGACTGTAGCCACTTCAGACTGAATCTACCAATAACTAGAAATTGATTCGACTCATGTCCAAATCTGACTAGGACAATATTGGGTGAGCCAGTTGGCTGCATCCTACCACTATGCATAGTGAAGTCTGGATAGAGTCTAACAAGCCGACATAGATGGCATCAACATCCGGCTCATCAGAGATGAGTCTAAGGAAGTTTGACGGATCGAACTTCAACTTCTGGAAGGAGCAGATGTAAGACTATTTGATAGTGAAGGGTTAGATTCAAGGTTGTTAGGTACGTTAGGTACAGTACGGATACCATATGTATTTAACGTATTAATACCCGTATAGTACCTCCCAATTTAAAAATACGTTAAATATGTTTTCTTAATATGTTAAATACTTATAAAATACGTATTTTACGTATAGTACGTTAAATACTTCTAGAATTTAAAAATTATTTACCTTTCTAAAAAATATCTATAATATGGTAAAAACATCTATGTTTACACAATTTTGTGATGTACAATATATTTCTACATCCTAAAATGCATATAAGACATTTGAACATTTCACATCCTAAAATACTTGTAGTAATATGGATGTCGACATTCCCTTGTTCTATAAATCAGTGTAAGTGTGTATCACGATGTTCTACGTCAAATTGTAATTATTTACAATTATCCCTTCATAGATTGAGGAATCGTCTACAATTATCACACTCATGATAGGTTTCTCTTTTCTTCGTTTTCTTCTTCTTCTTCTTCTTCTATCTTCTGCAATTATCACTCTCAAGACAGGTTTATGTCTTCTTTTCTCTCTTCTTCTTCTTCTTCTTCTTCATCTTCTTCATCGTCGTCTCTTCTATTCTTCTTTCTTCCCTCCTTTGGCTTCTTTTTCCCTAAAATCTTTTTTTCCTTTTGTTTTTTGTTAGGGTTTTACTTACATTTTCTTTATAAATACGTATTATACCAGTTTTTTTATAAATACATTAAATCCCGTATTGGACAAATGTACATGATATTTGACTGAACAACATTGAGGTATAGTACGTACTATACAAATGATGAGGTACTATACATATTTAAACGTTAAATACGGGTACGTAAACAAGCATGGGTCAGATAGATTCAATTAAGAACGAAAACCCTGCAGAAGAAATCAAGCCGAATGAGTGGACGAAACTCGATAGAATTGTTTAAGCCACCATTCGGATCCACTTGTCGGAGTCAATGTACTTCACAGTGCAATCGTGTTCAACAACCTTTCAACTATGGAAGACACTCTCAAACACTTATGAGAAGAAGGTATGTTGAGCGAGTAAGCTCAACTCGGGTCGAGCGACTGAAGAAGCCGAGAACCAAATCAATTGAAGTCCGATCGGGGAGACCCAAATCGGCTGTAGGACCGAGAACTGAGAGCCGTGTGGTGAGGGACTTGGGTAGGCCGTTAATAGACTATATTCCTAGTACAATAAATAGGAATATTGAGCATTCAAGTACTAACGGTACTTGTGTCAGTCCACTCGTGAGGGCTTGTATAGAAAGTGCTCACTGAGCACGAAATATGTATAGAGTGTTATTCCTCTTAATATAATTTTGTGTCTGCTCTCTTTGTCTTTGTCTCTGTCTCTCTCATTCTTTGTGTTCTCTACATTTACCAAACTGTTGTGTTTCTGAACATCAACTGTATACTCTGTGTCTTTTACGTACGCTTCCGCACATCATATTCTTTTACATGGTATCAAAGCGTGAGGGTTGAGATTCCTCTACAGCCGATAGAAAAGCAAGCAATCAAGACACGGTCAAACAGACGGCCATGGCTAGCTGGCCGAGACCGCCGAACAACGTCGGCAAATAGTGGCGGCCGAGAATACGCCACGGCCAAGAAACGACCGAGATGTGGCCAAGACATGATCACGAGAGGGTTGAGAAACGACTAAGAGATAGTTGGCCAAGCGGTAGCCGAGGGACGGTTGCGAGATAGTCAGTCGAGAGCCATCTGTGTGTCGGCTGAGAAGTCGAGGATAAGCCGAGATTCAGCCCAACCACGACCGAGAAACATCGCTCGAGTGCGGCCGAGATGCAACAACCGAGAGCGGAACGTCAACTGAGATGTGGCCAAGCGGTGGCTGATGGACAACCGGCCAAGCGTTAGCCGAGGGACGGTTGCGAGACGAGTGAGAGACGCAACCGAGAAACGACAACGCGTTGGCCAAGAGACAGCCGAGCGCCGAGTGAGGGACGACTGAGTGAGCCGGCCGAGACACGGCTGGAAATCGGCTTAACAAGAGTGCTCGAGCAACGGCCGAGAGATGGTCACTTAGTAGAGAGAGGACTGAGGGACAACAAACGAAGAGACAATTGGCCGAGAGATGGCCGAACAGAGAGTTGAGCTGCCGTCAGACAGACACGACCGACAGACAAAGATCACCTATGGAATGCGACAGCTAGTGGACAGAGCCGTCCGACTGAAAGAGACAAATAGCCAGTGGACAGAGCTGGCGGGTGGAGACAACCACTAGATAGAAGGAGAGAGGAGGCCAAGAGAAGACAAATGCAGAGAAGGAAAAGAGGAACGAGGAGGAAGAAGATAGATAGAGAAGAACCATCACAGAAAGAGAAGAAATGAGAAGAAGCAGAAGAGAAAGAAGAAACAGACGAAGTAGAAGGTGAAGGGGAAAGGAAAATGAGGAAGAAACAAAGAAGAAATGAAGAAGAAGATCGTGACAATGAAGACACAGAGAAAAGGAAACAAAAGAAAAAAGAAGAAGAAGAAGAGGAAAACAAGAGAAGAAGAAATAAGAAAAGAGCAAAAGCGAGGAAGAAGAAGACAGACCATTAGAAGAGTCTAGAAGAAAAGAGGAAAAGTGAGGAAGAAGAAGACAAATAGTGAGAAGAAAAGGGGAAACGCGAAGAAAAAGAAAGCAAGAAGAAGAAAAGAACTAAAAAGAAACCTAAAAAGAGAGGGGTACAAGAAATTTTTTCAAAAGCTCAAGGGCCCCCACCATTAGAATTTCTAAAACCGGAGAGTATATGCCTAAATTTCATAAAAGGCAATCAATGAAATTTCAAAAAGGAAGGGTTATAACATAGAATTTCGAAAAGGCAATGGTACAAAAACTTATCACCACTCACACCAATGTAGAAATATATATATGTATACACAAACACCCACAATTATTTGTAAACCCTAAACAACTTTACCATAGTGGATGAGAGCCGATTGGTGTGTGATCCAATCGTGCGATAGGTTGATCGAACAAGAAGGTTCAGGTCAAACCAGCTCCGATCGAAGTTATCGATCGTGGAGTAGTGCTCCGGTTGAGGGATTTCCGACCGTGAGAGAAGAGAAGATCGATGGAGTTTCTGGTCAACGAGTTTTTGGCATAAGCTTGTGGGTTCGACGTGCAAGGCACTGTCCCACAGGTGTGCAAGGTGTTACCTGCATAGGTGTACGGGAGGGTTAGGTATAATGTGGAAGGTGCAATGCGTAATGTGAAATGTGAATATGTGAGTGTTAGGTGGGGTAAGTAGGTGTAACTACCCCCACTTGGCTTTTTGTAATGGTGAGATCTTGTACTATTTAAATCCCACTTGTGGGGCATGAAAAGAGAGAAATATATTGAAGTTACCCTCAACTTGTGTATGAGTCTCAATTCCCTCTCTCTCACTCTCTCTCAGTGCATCTCTCCCTCTCTCCCCTCACATTCAAACCCCCTTGGGAGGGGGGTGGAGTTGGGCATGAAAAGAGAGAAATATATTGAAGTTACCCTCAACTTGTGTATGAGTCTCAATTCCCTCTCTCTCACTCTCTCTCAGTGCATCTCTCCCTCTCTCCCCTCACATTCAAACCCCCTTGGGAGAATACGCCCCCACCCATCAACACGACAGTCTGCACGAGGGAGAATATGCCGTTGTTTTTCGAGCTTCAATCGATGTTGCTCGTAGAAGAAAACCACGCGGGTGCATCAACGAGTATGCACGCCGACAACAAAATGTTGTATACGGAGGTAGAGAGGCCCTGTGGTCATGGTGGACGAGGGGGGTCGACACGCAATGGAGGTGGCTGACAAGAACAGAATTTACACCATAATCAGAATGCTGACAACAGTTCCAAACACTCCGCAAATAGAGGGAGCCAAGGCGGCGTCTGGAGCCGACAAGGGAAAGCCGCATTGGATTGCTGGTACTGTGGCAAGAAGGGCCACAAAGAGAGCGAGTGCTGGAAGAAACGAGCTGATTTGGACAAGGCCGGATCGAGCTGAGTGTTGAAATAAGCAAGCTCATCAATATATCGAGTTTTTAAAACTAGGATATAAGTTTTATTTAATAAATAAGTATATCTTAAGTAGCTTAGTATATTATTAAAATATAATAATATGATAGATAATATTAATAATTAAAATATGTCATAAAGATTTTATATTAGACATATATCTATGTATTTACTCTAAAAGTAGTGAACAAGATAAAAAGTAAAAGAGTAATTCTATTGTGGAGCAAAGAAGTGTGCATAAAGGAAGAAAAAGAGGAGCAAAGCAATGGTCAAAAATATAGGAAAAAGAAGAACCACTCAAATTAGACATACAACTAGAAAGACACGGCCTCTCTATAAAAGGCAATACATAGATGTAAGAGGGTATGCTAAAAATAGAGAAGCACCCTCCACAAGTTAGAGTTAACTTATGTTAATCCTCTTCTCTCCTACATCATCGAAGATATTCATGCTCATGTATAAGCAATAATCCTCTTCTAATATAATCTATTTGATGTATATGCTTGTCTAATTACATGAATTTCTTCTTATGTCTCATGATATTTTAGTTTTAATCACTAATTAAACATATATTAAGAATTACAAGTGGCCTACTACTTTTCTAGCTATGTGAGAATAGCATAAATTCTCACAAATTTGGTATCAGAGCCTTGCTAATCTATTTAGAAGAGGCTTGTTAATCTAATCATTAACCATATTATTCACTCTCACGGTGTAGTGAGATATGGCAGATATTAGCTCTCAAATTGAGAAGTTAGAGAAGAACAACTATCAACCATGGAGATTTCGTATGAAGAATTATCTAATTGGTAAGAATATGTGGAGAATAGTGACGGGAGAAGAGCCACCACCGGAATTGCCATCACAACCAAGTGAAGATCATTTAAGGCAATTTAATAATTGGAATGAAAAGGATAAAAGAGGTATATTCTTTCTTTCACAACATATATCAAATTCAATGATTGGCCACATGCAAGAGTTAACTACATCAAAACAAGTGTGGGATACTTTATAGAGATTGTATTTTACCTCTACCAAGGCTAGAAAAATACAATTAAAGAGTGAGTTGAATAATTTGAGGAAATCCCCCTCAATTACTATAAATGATTCTATTCTACGAGTTAAAGAATTGGCGGATGCATTAGGATCTATTGGATCAACGTTAGATGATGATGATTTAATTACATATACTTTGAATGGTTTAAAAGATGATGATAAGTGGAAGGCTTTTACTACATCAATATATGTTAAAGAGCATTTACCAGATTTTGATCAATTGGTTTCACTAATGATTACAGAGGAGATGAACTTACAAGGTTCATATCCCAAGGGCAATCAACTGCAAGTGTTGTATGCAGGATCAAGAGGAAGAGGAGGATTTGGAAGAGGACAACAAGGAAGAGGAAGAGGTAGATGAAGGATTAATGACTTTCAACATCATGATAGAGAGGAAAGTCAAAGTCAAAAACAAAATCATCAAGGAGAATTAAGAGGTAGAGGTACACAAATAGGTAGAGGTCAAGGTAGATGGTCAAATAATAGAAGTCAAAATAATTGTTAAGTATGTGGCAAATTTGGTCATTATGCACATCAATGCTATTATAGAAATAACAATAAATTACAATAAAGTAATTTTGCATCAACTTCTAATGAGGATGGAAATGTTTTTGTGATGAATCATACGATTAAAGGTGACAAGTCAAATAGTAATGATTGGTATATTGATAGTGGATGCAGTAGTCACATGTCATATAATAAAGATTGGTTTAGTAATTTGTTTGTGCCAAGTACATTAGGACATGTTCAGACAGGTGATGATACATCACATTCAATAAAGCATATTGGTGATGTAAGGTTTCAAACAACTAATGGGACAAATTGTTTGTCTGAAGTACTTCATGTGCCAACAATTACAAAGAATTTGATATCTATAGGGAAAATAGTAGAGAAGGGACATCAAGTTTGATTCACATCAAAAGGATGCTATGTAGAAGATCCAAGAAAGCAATTTAAAATTATTGCTAAAGGAAGAAAGCAAGATAGATTATTCACCATGGAGGTAAAAATGCATGATTCCCAAGTAATGTTTGTTAGTCATGATAATAAATCTATTGCACAATTGGATTTGTGGCATAAAAGGTTAGGTCATGTAAATGTTCAAAAGCTTAAGCAATGCAATATGGAAATGTTGTTCATGGATTGCCAAATTTCAAAGGGGCCTATCCCCATCAATTATGTGAATCATGTCAATTTGGTAAACAATCTAGATTACCGTTTAAACGTGAGAAATATGTAACCAGGTATCCACTTGAGATAGTACACAGTGATGTATGGGGACCTACAAAAGAAAGTTCCATAGGAGGTAACAGATATTTTGTCACATTCATAGATGATTATTCAAGAGAAGTATGGGTGTATTTTATGAAAAGTAAAGGTGATGTATTTTATAATTTTAAGAAGTTTAAGAATCAAGTTGAAAATGAATGTAATAGACAAATTAAAGTTCTAAGGTCAGATGGAGGGGGAGAATATTTCTTCCATGAGTTCTCTAATTATTTGAATGATTGTGGAGTTAGACATCAATTTACATGTAGATATACACCACAACAAAATGGTGTAGTAGAAAGGAAAAATAGACACATAGTAGAAATTGCACGAGTTATGTTAAATGAAATGAATTTACCATTATATTTTTGGGCCGGTGTTGTTTACACTACAATGTACATTATTAATAGATGTCAAATTGCAAGTGTTCACTTGCAAACTCCAAAAGAAGCATGGAGTAGGAGAAAACCAAATCTCTCACATTTGAAAATATTTGGATGTGTTTGCTATGTGCATGTTCCAGATGAAGTAAGAACAAAGTTGGATTTAAAGTCTGAAGAATGTATTTTTATTGGTTATGCTATAGAACAAAAAGGATATATATGTAATAATCCTAATACAAAAGATTTAAAAGTGAGTAGAGATGTTGTTTTTGATGAGGCCATTCATTGGTATGGAAAATCAAAGTATGTTCAAGAAGTAGTGGAGCAAGAGGATGAAATACAAGTGAAAAAGGAGCCAGTGAAAGCAAAACACCAATTAGTTCATCAAATAAAGAAGCAAGTCCGTGGTTAGGAGGACTAAGAGACAAAACAACAAACGATAAAGAGAAAATAGAAGATGAAAAACAATTGTGGATAGAAGAACCAACTCAAAATGAGTTTGAAGAAATTCAAACCCCGGGTGTAAGGCAGTCAAGTAGAGTTAAGTAAGCTGTTGAACGTTTAACTTATGCTTCTTTTGTTGCAAACATTATGCATATATGACAAAGATAATAAAGGATAAAGAACCTCTAAGTTTTGAAGAAGCAAACTTAGATGAAAAATGGCAAAGTGCGATGGATGAAGAAATGCAAGCATTGATAGAAAATAACACATGGAGTCTTGTTCCAAGGGTAGAAGGAAAACAACCAATTGGATGTAAGTGGATTTATAAAATTAAAAGGAATGCCGATGATTCTATTGCAAGATATAAAGCTATAATTGTTGCTAAAGGGTACGATAAAAAATATGGTATTGATTATGAAGAAACATTTAGTCCAGTGGTTAGAATGACTACAATTAGAGTATTGATAGCACTTGCAGTGTCAAAAAGGTGGAACTTATATCAACTTGATGTTAAAAATGCATTCCTCAATGGAGAACTTGAAGAGGAAGTGTACATGGAGCAACCACAAGGGTATATGCATCAACAATATCCTAATTATGTAAAGCATAATGGAAAACATATAGTTTTATCATGCATATATGTGGATGATTTAATACTTACAAGTAGTTGTGGAAAAGATATCCAAGATATAAAGGAAAAGTTGAAAGAAGAGTTCAAGAAATACATTATGTCAAAACAAATATGCAAGTGGCAGATATGTTCACAAAGTTTTTGGATTCAATAAAGATGAAGAAATTCAAAGAATATATCAATCTTTAAGATATTCAATAAAGAGCTTAAGGGGGAGTGTTGAAATAAGCAAGCTCATTAGTATATTGAGTTTTTATAACTAGGATATAAGTTTTATTTAATAAATAAGTATATATTCAGTAGTCTAGTATATTATTAAAATAATAATATGATAGATAATATTTATAATTAAAATATGTCATAAAGATTTTATATTAGACATATATCTATGTATTTACTCTAAAAGTAGTGAGCAAGATAAAAAGTAAACGAGTAATTCCATGGTGGAGCAAAGAAGTGTGCATAAAGGAAGAAAAAGAGGAGCAAAGCAATGGTAAAAAATATATAAAAGAGAAGAACCACTCAAATTAGAAAGACACAACCTCTCTATAAAAGGCAATGCATAGATGTAAGAGGGTGTGCTAAAAGTAGAGAAGCACCCTCCACAAGCTAGAGTTAACTTATGTTAATCCTATTCTCTCCTAAATAATCGAAGCTATTCATGCTAATGTATAAGCAATAATTCTCTTCTAATATAAGGGTAAAAGCATGCGAGTGGAAACACTATTATAGCTATTTAGCTACTAAAATGGCCACAACTAATTAGCTATTTGTTTAACTAGTTTTTTGCGGGAAAATCATAAGGATGGTTTACGAAATTTTATGTTTTATTAGTTAAATACATGTCATTTTATTTATGAGAATACTCAAATATTTGAACTTTGGTTTTTGACGTAGTGGAACATGGGGATTAGTGCCATCATCTAAGGTTGACTTGAGTGTCACCAAATTCTTGATAATCCTGAGTTCGAGTTCAAACTCCAAATAGATGGAGTACTCTGATCATGAACGTAGACGAAGCTCCCGCAACGGCACAAAAACTCTGAGATCGACATTGCACCTTTAGAGCTACAACACACAACCAAGTCGATCCTTGTCCAGGTATGTATCGGTTACATATTATTATTATTATTATTATTATTTCTTTTCTGATAACTGTCTATAACTTTGGTGCCTGTTCATCTTTCCCAAAAATCGAATAGGGCGAAGTCGTTGGAGTCCCAAACAAGGATGTCTCGAAGATCGGGGTGTAGCAGCACGTGTGTTTCTGATTGACAGAATTTCGTAGTACGGTTGATTTCTGCCTTTAGTGATGATTAGGGTTTGTGTTTCCCTTAAGTGGTTTAGGGTTTCTGATTACAAATTTCAGATTACAAGTGTTTGGTTACAAATTTCTAATTACAAATTTCTGATTAGGGTTTTTGATTTTTTAAGTGGTTGATTTTTGATACATGTCGAAAAGGACAGATTACAAATTTTAGATTACTGTCTCAAAGTGTTGTAAATTTGCACCAAATTCACATTAAAAATTCTGTTTTTTCACCAATTATGATTACTAATTTTCTATTTCAAGTGGCTCGTTCCTCCCTATCCTAGAGTGCTGAACTTCGCAAAATTTTGCGAGACAAAGGAGGACTTTCACAACATATATGGTCTGTCGCTCGAGGGTATTGACCCTGTTGTTCTAATAGATAGATTGATTAGTGATGTAGACTGGATGTCAGTATATAAAGTGCCTAGAGTGAAAGGCAAGGTCAAGCTCAAGCATGTACGACTGGACCTGGATGACGACTGCATGAGACTGCACCAGAAAGTACATCAAGAGATCCCGGTCAACAACGAGTTGTCTGTATCATTTACTAGAGCTTTTGCATACGAGTATTGCAAAACAACGAAGGAATCTCTTGACCCTGAAATATATAGGGTAGCTTGGGCAATTTATGGTGAGGAATCGATAGAAAGATGTCGGAAGATGGGGAGCTTGCAACAAAAAATGGCAAGATTTTAGAGCATGGCAGTTGATGATACAATTGCCAACTCCCAACAAACCCGCAAGTATACGCCACATCGACACACAATGAAAGCCAATGTCAATGATACAGGTGAGACATTGATTAGCTATATGCTAGAGAATGTCCATGAAGCCTGTGAGACATTGGAGTTTTTTTAGACTGATTTAGAGAAAGCAACATTGGCTGCTGCGATGGAGGGCAAAGTCACTTTGGCAGTTATAACAATCAGAAATAAGATTCAGGTACCTATTGTTTTGCTAGTATGTTATAAATAACTTGTACATGAAAATGTGCTATTGAGGCATTATCCGGAACAGGTTGCTCAACATGAGCTTGAAATTGAGGCGTCCCTAGATCCCCAACGCTGGACCTTCTAGGTGTAAATATTATCGCGGATTACAATTTGGACAAGCTACAAGTAAGTTAATGATTCTTGTTGATTGTTGTTGTATCTTCCTCATTAAGGAATAATTAATCGGTAAACTTCTCGGTTGCATTGAAGGAACAATACTCCCGTCAAGAACAGGTAGTTAGCTGCCTTAAGAAGTTGCTACATTTTGCGGAGGGGATGGTAAGGAGCAGACAAGAATTGTACCTGAACATTCTTGCTCCCTTACTAAATGTAGGAGAACCAGGAAACGATATATTGACTGTTCAAGCATGTTGCATCGCTTGTGGACTGTGTAGAGGACAAATCGGCTACTCTTTTGATTCACCTACAACCATGCCAACACACATACCATATCGTTTGTTTTCAATATGCCTGTCGGATTGCTGCATTCTGTTTGGGGGATTGTAGTACAACTCTCCTAGATGAGTGGAGAAAACACATAGGTAAAATTGCTGCTTGTGACCATAGTGTACATAATTAGTTCCATCTTTGCTAATTAGGTAAGCCGTATAAAGTGTGGAAACTATTTAACTGTTATGGTTGTAGTGTAGTAGCTAATTACCTAAAATGTAGTTAATTAGCTAAGTGGTAGCTAATTAGCTACTACCATAGTTGAATATAGTAGCTAATTATCTACTATCACAGTTTAGTTGAGTAACTAATTAGCTAAATGGTAGCTAATTAGCTACTCCAATACTTTAGCTTAGTAGCTAATTAGCTACTACCATACTTTATATATAGTGGCTAATTAACTACTACCATAGTTTAGTACAATGGCTAATTAGCTACCACTTAGCTAATTAGCTAACGGGTAGCTAATTAGCTAACGGGTAGCTAATTAGCTACTACCATACTTTAATTGAGTAACTAATTAGCTAAGTGGTAGCTAATTAGCTGCTACTGTAGTTTAGTACAGTAAGTAATTAGCTAAGTGGGAGCTAATTAGCTACTACCATACTTTATATATAGTGGCTAATTAGCTAGTACCATACTTTAGTACAATAGCTAATTAGCTAAGTGGTAGCAAATTAGCTACTACCATAGTTTAGTACAATAGCTAATTAGCTAAGTGGTAGCTAATTAGCTACTACCATACTTTAAATGAGTAGCTAATTAGCTACTACCATAGTTTAATACAATAGCTAATTAGGTAAGAGGTAGCTAATTAGCTACTACCATAGTTTAGTATAGTAGCTAATTAGCTCAGTGGTAGCTAATTAGCTACTACCGTAGTTTAGTACAATAGGTAATTAGCTAAGTGGTAGCTAATTAGCTACTACCATACTTTAGTTATAGTGGCTAATTAGCTAGTACCATACTTTAGTTAAGTGGCTAATTAGCTAACTGGTAGCTCATTAGCTACTACCATACTTTTGTAGAGTAGCTAATTAGTTGCTACCATATTGACAAAGAGTAGCTAATTAGCTAAGTGGTAGCTAATTATCTAGTACTATACCTAAGCGAAGTAGCTAATTAGCTCAGTAGTAGCTAATTAGCTATTGTCATAGTCTAGAAGAATAGCTAGTTAGCTAAGATGTAGCTAATTAGGGACCATGTTGTTGTAGAATCTTGTGGATTAAGGAGGGTGCATGAGGTGTCTGGTGCTGATGACGTTGCAACCGATGAGGAGATAGTTGCCAACGTGACTGAAAGTAAGAGTCTTGCTATCACATCTTCATTAGATTAGCTCCACCCTATTCTTTTGGAAGATGGTACTGAATTAGGCAACAATGTGAAAAGCCATGAAATATTGGAAACAACATGTAAATCTGAGGTTCACAACAATAGTGTTTTTGAACACTTGATGCGACATTTCTTCGAATCCTAAAACATTGATTCCACCCCACTAAGCCCAACTATTGATAATGTCCAAACAGATCCCACTGTACTGGAAAAGCTAGCGCAAGACACGAGTGATGTGCAAGTCGCTACTGAGGTGAGGGAAAGGTTGTCAGAGGAGGACACTTGTGCAATGGGTCAAAGAAGCAAGGCTAAATGGGCAACCGGCTAGAAAAAGGCTGAAGAAGGGGCCATGATCGGGGACAAGACTAGTTACCCTGTCAAGGGGCTCTTGAATTGGAGCGAAATACTTATTAGTGGGATATGATTGTTAGCGATTTTCCTAGGGTTTTATGAAGTTTTACTATGATTTATTTGGACAAGTAAAACCTCAGATTGGTTGTTGCTTGATCCACATTATGTAATGGAACTGTCGAGAATCAACGCTTCGATTCACCTTCTTCCCTCGGCCACAACCGAGTAATCACGGATTAATGGAGCAGAAAATAGGAACCACACGAGAAACAAAAGAAACGCGTGTACACAGGGATTAACGTGGAAAACCCTAGATGGGAAAAACCACGGGAGTACGAGACTCCAAACCAACACTATACAGAGAAGTATACAATGGCGAGCTGCAAGGCGACGACCTTGAGCTCGCTGTCCTCGCCACAGGCGGCGGAAATACACAGAGGCGTCTACCTCTTCCTCTCTCGCGCTCTATCTCTCTCTCTCTCTCTCTCACGGCTGCTCCCTCTTCACTCCTCTAAAGTGGAAAAACAGAAAAATAAGAAGCAACAGTAAAACTGTTTGCCCTAAGTCATATTTATACTTATATGACTTTGGGCTATTTACAACTATAGCCTCAGGGGCCCATAGCGAACATGTTCACGGATAGGTCCCTGCATCCGGATCGCTCTCCGGGTACATTCGTCATCCGGCACCCTAGCCGGGGTCTTCGTCATCCGGATCCGAAACCGAAACCGGGCTTGTCGGTATTCATCTCCGATATCCGACCATCCCATGCGAAAGGGACCGAAATCCCAACAGGAACTCTATGATGTTTCTCCAAGATAATTATATTCATGTTGTTCTATGATGGAAAATATGTCATGTTCATTATGTTGTTTTGTAAGACTATTAGTTTGTGAGTGTGAATATGTTGGTGTTTTCTGATGTTGTAGAGTCTAAAGGGTTTGAATCTATTGCTCCTAAGGCCGATGGCAGTGTGGAAACTGTTGATGTTGTTGCGTGTTTAGAGGGCCACATCTTGAAAGTAGATGTAGCCACTGACACAAATGATCTGGTCACGCAAGTTGATCAAGCATGTTGCACAGATGATCTGATTTTGCAGGTAGATGCAACATGTGATACCAGTGGGCTGATATCGTCAAGATCAGTATCCACATGCACCGAGCCAATGACTAAGTCGACAACACAAGAGCACCAGAATGTGAAGCCAGGCCCAACACAGTCGACCATGGGTTTGAAGAGGAAAAGGACACCAATTGTGCCGATAGAACCTGAGTTGATTGAAATTGATCGTGTGCTACTAGTAATTGGTGTAATAGAGGTTTAGTTACAGGAATGGAAACCTAAACCATTAGAAGTCGAAAGAAGAGCCTTGATCTTGGAGCTTGATAAAGTCCTGATGAGTGTGCGATATATGACACCAAGAAGGGATGCAAATCAATTTTTGGAGTGGGCTGTGCAATACTTTGATTTGTTTATTTGGAGTGAGCAACCACGTACAGATATGTGGAAGTGTGTAGAAAGATTCTTCCCGAAGTGGCGACAACATTTCAAGGCTCAGTGGACACGAGAGAATTGTGAGCAGAAGGATGTTGCAAGATTCAAAAGACTTTCTTATTTTTGGGCCACTTGGCCAGATTATAATGCCGACAACACGTTGATTCTGGATACAGAACATTTCCAGTATTACTTCAACATTTGCAGTTGCTGTCTCATTCTACCTGATGAAATGCCTGAACACTATTTGGTGAAAACATTGAGGTGCCAACTAGCTACATGGTTGTGGACTCCATACCGAGCTCGGTATGCAGATCATATATGTAGAGAAGTTCCACTGACCAACAATAGCTTAGCTGTTTATAGGCGATTTGAAGACATTGGCAATGGGATGTTATAAATATGTAATTTGATGACAAATTAATCAATGAAGAATTAAATTGCTTGGTTTGAGTAACTTATGTACTGTGTAATTTTAAGAGTATGTTTAGGATTGCTGATTTCATGATCATTGTGCTTTTTCTTAAAATTATGCAAACAATTTTAACTTGTACATGGTTCACTTGAGTAAATCTGTATCTCAGAAAGAAGAACCCTAAACGATATTATTAAATTGTATATCAGAAACAAGATTGTATATAAAAAAGACACAAAAAGAAGACTGTATATAAAAAAAAACTCCCAAACAGGTCCTTTAAACTGTTTATTTGCAATACATGTGCTTTGTTTGTTTTACAAGAAAACTGGTAATTGCTACTTGTAGCTACAAATTCCATGGCATATTGTTGTAAATACATTCATACACAATAGCACTAACTGTGTATAAACCTAAGCATCTATTGTATTGCGACATTCGGACATTGATGCACCTGACCAAATGAGAGTATATGTACACCATTAGTTTGTCTTCTAATAGCCTATACACATAATCATAATCATCTAGTCTTGCCTTCTTCTGGATTTACAACGAAATTATCCCCAACATTTAAGACATCACTTAGAGTATCTCCATGTCCTTGATATGTGAAGTCAACATTCTTTTCTGTTTCTCTATCAACTGCTTCCTTATCGTTCAATGTATGATACTCCCAATTCTAAATATATGGTTTGTTTTAACAATACCTCCAATTCCCCTGCACACAATGGAAGTAAAAACAAGTTAATTCTCTAACTGCAATACAATGACCATCCAACCTAGAATAACCGCGAACAACATGGAGAGATCGCAATTCAGGAATTTCTTGGCACTCCCATGTCTTCTCCCTATTTACTTCATCTATCTTCACTTCCCAAAATTCATGTTTGATATCTTGGACCTGTGAGGAATAAACACCAATTGCACTCGTTGATATATTATCTCTTAAAAATTCTACATGTGTTGCACAATTCATCTGCACACCATATGGGTAAGTGCCCGCTTTATAACAACACCTGCACCATCATGTTCACCTATACCATGGCCAGAACCAAAAAATTCCATCTCATCTCCAAACCTGTTATAGCAGGATACCTCCCCACAAAATAAAATGGATGTCTAGTCTTGAATTGTGACGCAACTCCATCACACCAGACCCAATGTTGAGTAAGCTCCAAACGTTTAACTAATAACAATTGCCAATGTAAGTTAAAACAATGTTGGACAAACAAGGTATCATGCTTCTTATCATCAGAAATAAAAAAATGAATTACTTTTTTAACATCACCTGAAACTCGAAAATATGTTATGTGCACAAAAATGGTTACTTGTGCTGAACACCAATGCATAGATTGAATTTCATTCTGCTGCTTGAAAGTATAATTCTCTGCAAAATCTACTACTGAGACTACTACATCATTTGGAAAATCAGATATGCAAGTTTTAAACTGATGGGCTTGCCATGAATAAATGAAGTTGTGTTTAATGAACTTTTCTAGAAATACTAAAAATAGAGACGCCAAATCCCTTGGTTTAAGCGACTTCCTAACTAGATCCTTTCTTTTACACACATTTCCTTCAAAATTGGTGTCAACTGACTCAAATAACTTGACAGAGATTAATATTTCACTACTCAATTCATTTGGACACCACCTAAATCTACTAGGGCCACAATCTTGACATAAACCTATGACCATACTTTAGTACAATAGCTATTTAGTTAAGTGGCAGCTAATTAGTTACTACCATAATTTAGTACAAATAGCTAATTAGCTACTACCATACTTTAGTTTAGTAGCTAATTAGCTACTACCATACTTTAGTTATAGTGGCTAATTAGCTAGTACCAAAATTTAGTTGAGTCGCTAATTAGCTAACTGGTAGATAATTAGCTACTACCATACTTTAGTTGTGTAGCTTATTAACTAAGTGGTAGCTAATTAGCTACTACCACTTAGCTAATTAGCTATTACCATAGTTTAATACAGTAGCTAATTAGCTAAATGGTAGCTAATTAGCTACTACCATAGTTTAGGATAGTAGCTAATTAGCTACTACCATAGTTTAGTACAGTAGCTATTCTAGTAGTGGATTTGCAATTTTGGTAGCTAATTAGCTATTGTTATAGGCAACTAATTAGCTATTGTGGTAGCTAAATAGCTATGACTAGTAGCTAATTAGCTATTATGGTAGCTAATTAGCTATTATTGGTAGCTAGTTAGCTATGGTCATATTTTGAGGTAGGTAATTAGCTATTCGGGTATGGTCATATTCGGAGATAGCTAATAAGCTAACTAACTAAGCTCAAAACTCAAAACAAATGTTGAGATAAATGTAACAATTAGCTACCACAATAAGCTAACTAACTAAGCTCAAAAGTCAAAACAAATGTTGAGATAAATGTAAACGAAATTAGCTATCCTAGTAGCGCTAATTAGCTGTCCTGGTAGTTAGTTAGCTATTTTGGTAGCTAATTATCTGGTAGTACCTAAATTAGCTATTGAGAATAGCTAATTAGCTATCATGGTAGTAGCTATTGAGAGTAGCCAGTTACCTATGTAGTAGCTATCCTAGTAGCTAACTGAGGTAAATGTAACTGATAAGCTAATTAGCTTTTCTGCTAACTGAGCTAATTAATTTTCTGTGTAGAGTCAAAACAAATGTTGAGATAAATATAAATACTTGAGGTACATCAAGAAGATGAATGGGATGCTCCTTGTATTGACTCCTTCCAACACGTTTCCTGCATAAATCCTTCTAATTGGGTGAAAACCTACTCTCATTAGTCCAAAAAATTGTGATTATATCCTTGATTTCTAATGTTATGGGTGTCATTGGTTTACATCTTGTTGTTAGCTTTAGTAGACTAGTTCCTTCACCCGAGGAAACTATCTGGTTCAATGTATTATACACAGTTTTTCTACTAACACCAATTACCTTAGATAGCACATTGATGTTAATATCGCCAACATCACTATTAAGTAACATCATTAGACTAGACCTTTTTAAGACAAGATCATCTTCTGACCTGCTCATGGATACGAAACTATTACGGAGATTATTTACTAGTACAGATGTTATGTTTGCATTAAGACCATCACAATCAACTAACTCCTTTATTGATGGATCATTTAATATTCCAAAAAGTACTACTTTCTTGTCTTCATTGCTAATGTGCTTGGTTTGAACATTGAAATAGTATACAACCTTTCTCTCTATGATAATAGTCTCATTACTTCCATTCTCAGTGATATTTAGACCTATATTGCAACCAATACTATCTTTACCTTTTTAGTGAGTGTGGCTTTCGTATCCTTCAACAATTGACGATGTTTTTTTTTTTCTGCCCAATACTTTTGTATCACTTGTTGTGTCCTGATAGTGTCATCCCTATCCTGATGATCATTGAGGGGTAATTCTAAACACCCTCCTTCCCCTTCCATTTGGCTTGACAAGTTTAAACCCTAATTTTCCTGAAAAAAAGACACGTATTAAAGATGGCTATGGGCAACAACAATACACAAAAATATTCCACAATACACAAAAATATTCCGCAATACACAAGATTATACACAGCAATACACAATATAATCAATAGACAGAATAGTTATTCAAATCCAAGACTAAACAGTGGCAATAATCCAGGGCTGAATAGTGGCGGCAATTGAGTGTAGAATGGCGACAGTGGAGGAGTGAACTCTGTTTGATCGAACAGTTTTGACAATCTAGGATCGAACAATGGCGGCAACTGAGTGTAGAATGATGGCAATGGAGGAGTGAATTCCGTCGGATCAAACCATGACAGATGATGCTTGGAACGCACAATGACGACAACTGAGAGTAGAATGGCAGCAGTGGAGAAGGAGTGAACTCCTTCGGATCGAAAAGTGGCAGCAATGCACAACCGAACAGTAGCGGCAACTAAGTGTAGAATGATGGCAATGGATGAATGAACTCGGTCAAATCGAAAAGTGGTAGCAATCTAGGACCGAACAATAGCGGCAACTAAGTGTAGAATGATGGCAATGGAGGAGTGAACTCCGTCAGATCGAACAATGGCGGATGATGCTTGGAATGCACAGTGACGACAACTGAGAGTACAATGGTGGCAGTGGAGAAGGAGTGAACTCCCTTAGATCGAAAAGTGGCAGCAATACACGACTAAATAGTAGTGGCAACTAAGTGTAGAATGATGGCAATGGATGAGTGAACTTCGTCAAATCGAAAAGTGGCAGCAATCGAGGACCGAATAGTAGCAACAACTGAGTGTAGAATGATGGCACTGGAGGAGTGAACTCCGTCAGATCGAACAGTGGCAGATGATGCTTGGAACACATAGTGATGGCAACTGAGAGTAGAATGGCGGCAGTGGAGGAGTTAACTCTGTCGGATCGAAAAGTGGCAGCAATATACGACCTTCACAGTAGCGGCAACTGAGTGTAGAGTGGCGGCAATGGAGGAGTGAACTTGGCAGATGATGCTTGGACTGAACAGTGGCGGGAACTGAGTGTAGAATGGCGGCAATGGTGGAGTGAACTCTGTTGGATCGAACAGTGGCAGATGATACTTGGACCACATAGTGTTGGTAACTGAGTGTAGAATGGCGGCAATGGGGGAGTGGACTCAATAGGGTTTAGCAACAGTGGTAGTAATCTAAGCAAGAATACTCAACCAGAGATGGCCCACGTGATGTGGGAAAGGATCATGCATAATGGACCTAGGAATTCGATATATAATTTATGGTGCACATATCAATTTATGTTGCATGTTTATGTTGCACCTTTATGGTGCTCATTTATATAATTAAAACTCTCTGTTATTTTCAATGGTAGCTTTTTGCAAAAATGACTATTTATCAATGGTAGCTTTTTGCAAAAATGACTACTTATCAATGGTAGCTTTTTGCATAGCTAATTAGCTATGTCAAGGACATAGCTAATTGTTTCCACTCGCATGCTTTGACCCATAATCTATTTGATGTATATGCCCCGCCTTCGTCATGAAGCACAAAGCCAACTCGATGGCGGTGAATAGCTCAAGGTCGAACGAGGTATGGTATGTGGATTCGGGAGCATCAAACCACATGAGGAATCACCAGTAGTGGTTCTCAACTTTGGAAAAGTTGGAGCAGTCAAGGGCCGTCGAAGCTGGTGATGACACCCCTCACCCCATTGAACACATTGGAGATGTCCCTCTCAGCCATGTCGGCCGGAAGGGAATCATGAGAAATTTCTTGCATGTGGCAACAATCACCAAAAATTTGGTGTCAGTTGGACAGATAGTCGAACAAGGCATGCAAGTTCGATTTACTCATCTCGGGTGCTTCATAGAAGAGGAAGGCAAGATAATCGCACAAGGGCACAGAGAAGGGAGGATGTTCATCCTCGAAACCAATGACGTAGGCACCGCTATGTTTGTGAAAGGACAAAAGGTCGAATCGGATATTGACCTATGGCACAAGTGGTTCGGCCACGTCAATTTCCCACGGCTTCGAGATATGCAGATGAAAAACATTATTTTCAGCTTGTCGAAATTTAGTGGCAGAGAAGGCCAGGTCTGCGAAGCCTACCAATTAGGGAAGCATCACCGACTTCCGTTCCCAAATGAGAGAAATCGAAGCCGAAACAAGCTCGATTTAATCTATTTGGATGTATGGGGACTGGCACAGAACGTGAGTCTCGGTGGGAGCCGATATTTCGTGACTTTCATTGTCGATTTCACTCGGCATACCTTGGCATGCACAATAGAGAAGAGAAGTGAAGTCTTCTCCCGTTTCTTGAAGGTGAAGAGCCTTGCCGAATAAGAGACAGGCCGTAAAATCAAATGTCTCAGGACCGATAGCGGAAAAGAGTACTTCTACGACTAGCTCTCGAGTTATCTGCAAAAGGAAGGAATTCGACGCGAATTCTCCTACAGATACACGCCGCAGCAGAACGGCGTGGCCGAGCGGATGAATCAGACGATCGAAGAAGCAGCCACGGAAATGCTTGATGAGAAGCATAAGCCGAAATGTTTTTGGGCCGAAGCTATGAAGTTGGCTCTTTACCTGCAGAATCAGCCTTTTGTAAATGGAGAAGTGTCACCACATGAGTCGTACTTCGGGAAAAAGCCGAACTTGGCATTTTCGGTAGCATAGCGTATGTACACATGCCGAAGGAGAAATGAAGGAACTTAGACGCAAAAGCCGAAAAGTGTATCCTGGTCGGCTACTTGGATGAGCAAAAAGGGTATAAATGTTATCACCCCCGAACGAAAGAAGCCTGAGTGAGCCGAGATGTCGTGTTCAACTAATCAACTTCGTGGTATTGTCCTTTACCACCTACCCCCATACGCCAATGAGGCCGAAATGCTTCTATGTAGTGATGAAATCAGAGTTTTGAGAGAGAGTCCAATCTCATTTCGGCTAAGCAGGCCGAATGAGGGGCTGAGCTGAGATGGTCAACTGAGTGAAGAACCGGCGAATATTTCCCCCTCAATCTTAACTCCCCTTTGAATATTTCCCCTCATTTTACATTTCATATCCTAACTCTCTCTTTTCTCCTTATCCCTCCTTAACATTATAAACTCTTTTCCCTTATACCAAAACCTCCCCCTTGTCACATTAAAGCTCATAATATCCTTTTCCTTCTTCTCCAAATCTTCACCTTTTCAAATCATATCCATAAGCACACACCCCCACTCCATATTGTCATTTCTCTAAACCCTCTCCTAAAACTCCTTATATAAACCTATCCACCCCTAATGGACATTTTAGCACTGATGAGCCCCGTGGTGAGCGAAACTAGTTTGCTCATGACCATATCCCCATGTAATTTCTTTTTCAATCTTAATGATAATTAGTAATAGCTTTGCTCTTAATCTCTCTCTCTCTCTTAACATGTTAGTAACATTTGTTTTAGTCTTTTTAATTAATACTTAATGGCTAGCCCTCTTTCCCTTTCTCATTATATTTTTAGTTATATTTAAGTTTTAATCCCTATAATAATTTAAGTTATCAAGGTTTAATCTCTCTCTCTCTCTCTCATGCTCTCCAAGCTGTGCACCGACGATACACCATTCGCACCTCTTGTCGACGATCGTATGATCAACAAAACACATGCCGAGGAAGAAATGGAGGAACTTAGACGCGAAAGCCGAAAACTGTATCTTGGTCATTTTAGCATTGATGAGCCCCATGGTGGGCGAAACTAGTTTGCTCATGACCATATCCCCATGTAATTTCTTTTTCAATCTTAATAATAATTAGTAATAGCTTTACTCTTAATCTCTCTCTATCTCGCTCTCTCTCTCTCTCTGTCTTAACATGTTAGTAACATTTGTTTTAGTCTTTTTAATTAATACTTAATGGCTAGCCCTCTCTCCCTTTCTCATTATATTTTTAGTTATATTTAAGTTTTAGTCTTACGAGGAAATTCCTTAGCTAGGTGCCCTTTTTGTTTGTAGATGAAACACTACCTAGGGAGTCCGTCATATACCACATTCACCATTGTGAGACTTAGCTCCTCAGAGTAGAGCCTCATTCTAGTAGGAAGTCCATGGAGGGAAGGCACTAAGATGCGTAGCTTGGACACCTCCGCTATTGTATCTGCCATGGACATTTTGTTAGGGCAAATCGTCCCTATTTGTTCGCCAAAAAAAAGAAGCAGATGACACAAGTGGGGAGGGAGGCCAGGAAATGTTGCGGTGATCACCCTAGGATTGTTAAGTTTCTGCACCTCCTCAATTGGGTTGAACCCTGGTGACCACAACTGGAGCAACACCTTACCGTACTTCAATTCAAGTACCTTGAGCTCTATCAATGGTTGCGCCAACGCGCCATCCCCCAATTCAATGTGGAAGAAATTTTTCACCAAACTCTGGATGCTCTTGATCGGGGGCATGGTCTCCATCACAACCACTTGGAGCATGTCCCGAACCATGCCACGACTTGGTCTACCTGCAAGGAACCTACATACAAAGGAAGTATGACGTAGGCATTCGATTTCCTCCGCTAAGAGCCGATTGGCCTCTGGGAACAGGGTGATGTCAAGAGTTGTTCCATCTTCTTCTTGTAGTATGGTGGGTTCTGCTGGAAGCTCTATTTCTCCCACCATTGCACTCTACGGTTTTGTTTTTTGTTTTTACCCCCCTTCCCTTTTTGACGTGTTTCGTTGTCTTTATTCTTTTATCTTTTTTTTAATTTTATTAAGTATAAATATAAAATTTGAGATTTTAATAATTTTATAGATGTACTTTATTTATTATTTATTTTAATTAAAATGATTTATTTATTAGTTTTTTTAAAATTACTTCATTTATTATTTATTTTAATAAGAATAATATTATTTTTTAATTTAATTTAAATTTACTTTTTTTTGGGGGGGGGGGAGGGGGGTATGGGTTTGGAGGGAGGCCCACTCTTCGAACTATGGGTTTGGAGGGGGCCACTCTTCGAAGTGTGTGGTTTGGGGAGGTCCACTCTTCGAAGTGTGTGGTTTGGGGAGGCCCACTCTTCGAATTGTGGGCTTGGAGGGGCCGACTCTTCGAACTGTGGGTTTGGAGGGCCCACTCTTCGAACTGTGGGTTTGGAGGGGGGGGCACTCCTCAAACCCTCTCCTCGAATCCTCGAACCCGCGAACCTAACCCTAAAGCGCCTCTGCTAAGAGATGGCGGCGGGGAGAGGCGGGGGGGTTGTGGCGATGCCCACCCTTTGAAAAGCACTGCGCGAATCAACTCCAGCGCCTGCACTCTACGTGATTCAGCCAGCTCCTGCTACTGCAGTGACCGCTAACTCTGAATGAGAGGAGAGGATGTCTTGCGGCTGCACTCTTCCCCGGAGGCCGCTGCCTCCGCTGCTTACTGCACTTTACCCCGGAGGCCGATGCCGGCCCGCTACTTGCTCCGACGCTACTGCTCTGATGCCGGCCTCCGCTCATGGCCATGGATTATTATTATTATTGGCAGCTTGCTTCAAATAAACTCTAGCTTTTGCCGAGATGAATATGTTATTATTGGGCAGTTCATGTGGATTGAAGGATAGTTCATGGGGGCTGACATGACATGAAGTATGGCAAGCTACATCCTCCTTTTCTAGTAGCAGAGGAGCCCTCGTTTATATGGAACAGATATTCCACCTTTCTATTTTTGTTTTTCTACCCTCACCCATGTTTTACTTTTTCTTACCCTACCCCTACCCCTACCCCTACCCCTACCCCTCCCCATCCTCTTCCTAAATCTATAGCCTTCCCCCTTTTTCTTTTCCTCTTTCCCCACACTTGTCTCTCTCCCTTACCTCTCTCCTATTTCCTTTGTCCCTATTTCCTTTCTCTCTCTTACTTTGTCTAGTTTACACATGCATCTCTCTCCTCTCTCTACCCTCTCTCTACCCTCTTTCTCTCTCTTACTTTTTCTCTCATTTTCCCACCCTTGATCCTCGTAGATCTACTCACTCCCCTTATGTCTACTCATTCCTCTCTCTCTCTCTCTCCTCTTTCCTTCCTTTCTCATCATCTTACATATTTTCCTTATTTCCCCCTCAATCTTAAATCCCCTTTGAATATTTCCCCTCATTTGACATTTCATATCCTAACTCTCTCTTTTCTCCTTATCCCTCCTTAACATTATAAACTCTTTTCCCTTATACCAAAACCTCCCCCTTGTCACATTAAAGCTCATAATATCCTTTTCCTTCTTCTCCAAATCTTCACCTTTTCAAATCATATCCATAAGCACACACCCCCACTCCATATTGTCATTTCTCTAAACCCTCTCCTAAAACTCCTTATATAAACCTATCCACCCCTAATGGACATTTTAGCACTGATGAGCCCCGTGGTGGGCGAAACTAGTTTGCTCATGACCATATCCCCATGTAATTTCTTTTTCAATCTTAATGATAATTAGTAATAGCTTTGCTCTTAATCTCTCTCTCTCTCTTAACATGTTAGTAACATTTGTTTTAGTCTTTTTAATTAATACTTAATGGCTAGCCCTCTTTCCCTTTCTCATTATATTTTTAGTTATATTTAAGTTTTAATCCCTATAATAATTTAAGTTATCAAGGTTTAATCTCTCTCTCTCTCTCATGCTCTCTAATTTAAGTCATTATATGGACTTAAGCAAGCTCCGTGTGCCTGGAACGTGAAAATCATGCAATTATTGCATAGAATGGGGTTTGCTCCATCAAAGTCAGACTCTTCATTATTCATTCGACTAAGTCGGACTGGACCGATACGCATTTTGCTTTATGTTGATGATTTAATCATCATTGTAGCTGACCTTAGAGAAATCTGCCACGTAAAGTGTCGGCTTGTGGCATCATTCGAAATGAAGGATCTTGCAAACCTTCATTACTTCCTCGGGATCGAAGTGATCCGTGCCCCCGAAGGCAGATTAATCAGCTAATGCCATTATGTGCTGAATATGCTTTTCAAGTTCAGGATAGCGGATTGTAAATCCATCTCAACCCCTCTGGATAGAAACGTGAAGCTTTGCTGAGATTCGGGAAAGGCGTATGACCTGACACGGTTTCGACAGATTGTCGGAAGCCTCATTTACTTGATGATCACTTGGCTAGACCTTAGTTACTTGGTCGGCTTGATCAGTCAATTCATGTCACAGGCCAAGACTGAACTCCTTCAGTGCGCACAAAGGATATTGTGGTATGTCAGCGGCACTATGGACATGGCGTTGCTATATCGGGTAGGAGTAGCCGAGTAGTTAGTTGGCTACACGGATGCTAATTGGGTCGGAAATGCCGGCGATCGCAGATCAACATCTGGATATGAATTTTCATTGGGAAGTGTGGCGATTACATGGAGCAGTAAAAAGTAGCCGATTGTGGCATTGCCGAGCACGGAGGCCGAGTATCGAGCGACGATTGTTGCTACGTGTGAAGCCATTTGGCTAAAACGGCTATGATGGGATCTACATGTAGAGGTGTCCGAGCCAACCGTAATCTATTGCGACAACCTTAGTAGTATCCAATTAGCGAAGAACCCTGTCTTCCACGCCCGGACAAAGCACATCGAAGTGCACTATCATTTGGTCCACGAGCGAATCCTCTTTGGAGAAGTTGAACTACTGCATGTTCCTACTCATCGACAAGTTGCCAATATCTTCACCAAACCTCTCGGTCTCGACAAGTTGTGGCATTTTTTGGGTATGTTTGGCCTCCAACATATCGTCATGCAAAACTTGAGGGGGAGGAGTGAAGAAGGAGAAGAGAGAGACGAAGCCCAAAAAGCCGAGTCAGATGATGAATTCGATTTCGGTCCGACTTAAGAAGTCGGTATGTCCAACCAGGCCAAAGAAGCCGTGGACGTGTGGACAAATGGAAGAAGATCGGCTAATCGTAGGATAGCCAGATGCAGGGGGAGCCAAAGCCAACCGAACAAAGGGGAGGAAAAGCTGTGAAGGGCAAGAACGGTGGGAGAGTCAAGGAGGACAGAGTCGACAGAGTGAAGACCAAGACGAAGACATGGGCGGATGTCATCAAGGGTCTGGAAGTGGACGAATCGGAGACAACAGATTTGATAAAGAGTGGAAGTGAATTGGAGTTGGCCGACGCAATCGAAATGTTCGATTTGGAAGAGCCGGATCGATGGGCAACGCTGGAAGAAGGGCAACTGAAGTTGACACCACTACGGAGGAGCCGAAGGGTCAAGAGGCGCCTACACGGAAACAACAAAGAAGCTGATAAGGGCCAAGATAGTAGACAAGCCATCCGTAGAGGTCGAGGTGCGCGGAACCAGACGGGTCGAGGAGCGTCGGATCGGAAGAGTCGTGGTACGCAAGATCAGACTGGATGAGGAGCACCAGGAAAGGACGCTGGAGTGATAAACCAGTTGAAGCTGACACAATGGAACCTCAAGTTGAGCTTGAGGGGGAGAGTTGAGCGAGCAAGCTCAACTCGGATTGAGCGACTGAAGAACCTGAGAATCGAATCGGTTTTAAGATTGATTAGGGAGACCCAAATCGGCAGTAGGACCGAGAACTGAGAGCCGTGTGGTGAGGGACTCGGGTAGGCCGTTAATAGACTATATTCCTAGTACAGTAAATAGGAATATTGTACGTAGAATTAGTGTCGGGCTCATTTATGAGCATTCAAGTACTAACGATACTTGTGTCAGCCCACTCGTCAGGGCTTGTATAAAAAGTGCTCACTGAGCACAAAGTATGTTCAGAGTGTTATTCCTCTTAATATAATTTTGTGTCTGCTCTCTCTGTCTCTCTCATTCTTTGTGTTCTCTACATTTTCCAAACTGTTGTGTTTCCGAACATCAATTGTATACTCTGTGTCTTTTCGCACGGTTTCGCACATCGTATTCTTTAGGTAGTTGCCACAACAATATATTTGATTCATCGCCTTTAGAACCTTTGGAAGAAAAAATCTGATTCGGTCCAGGCACACCTCAATGAGTACGAAAGCCTAAGTTCCCAAAATTTGGCTCAAGGGACGACTATTGAAGACGAATTGAAAGCAATGTTGCTAATGAGTAGTCTCCCTCCATCATGGGAAACTTTCGTCACAACTGTGTGCAATGCATCGACTGCTGTCGTTAAGTACACCGTAGTCATGAGTGCAATTCTGACTAAAGCAGCTCAGAGGAAATCATTTGCAAACGATTCGGCCAATGTCACTTCGTAGTACAAGGTTTGACTGACCGACCAAACAATCGAGGAAGAAGTTCTTCCCGACAACCGAACAATCAACGAAGTTGGAGCAAGTCCCGAGACAATCAAATCTGCAACTATTGCAAGAAACTCGGGCACATCAAAGCCGATTGTCGTGCACTCAAAGCTAAGAATGATAAAGCTTAGCGAGCTGATTAGAAGAAGGGCCGGCATGAGGAGGTCAATTATGTTGACTCTTCAACTGAAGTATTATCCATTGAAAACCCAGTCGAATCAAAAGTTCTGCTTACAACTAAGGAATCGAGCACATGGCTCTTGGATTTAGGTGCGTCCTACCATGTGGCCCCTCACAGATCCCAGTTTCAGCAATATTTGGCCCGACACTCGGACTTAGTATGAGTGGGAAATTCGTAGCACTGCGCTATTATCGGAATCGGCACCGTAGAACTCAATCTCCCAAGTGGTTCTACATTAGTACTACAGAATGTGTGTACTTGAGCTCTCAAGACCTTTGATCTCTGTCGGACAATTGGATGAAGACAACATCCGTGCTGGCTTCTCATTAGGAGGGTGGACACTCCATCGAGGGAACCTCCCGCTTGCTTGAGGACCGAAACTACATTCTCTGTACCCGTTGTAGGTCACACTCAGAGAGGGTGACTTGTTCCTGGTTGATATTCCCGTGTCATCACTATGGCATGGATGACTCGAACACCTCAACAAGGTCGGCATAACGCATTTATCTAGAGCCGGATACATCCCCAAACTCTTATTCTCCGATCATCAATTGTGTGAGAGTTGCCAGTATGACAAACATATAGCCGTATCACACCCGACAATAGCACCGAGAGAATCGAGTCCACTCGATTTGGTCCACTTGGACGTTTGTGACCCTATGCCACATCAATCTCTCGGCGGTGCCTTGTACTTCTTCAAATTTATCAATGACTTGACTTGAAAGGTGGGGGCTTATCCGATTAAAAACAAAGATACGGTGGTCTTGATCTTTTCTGAATGGTTCGCTATGGTAGAGAACCAGTCTTTGTAGAAAGTTGAAATGCCTTCGAACTGACAATGGAGGAGAGTTCAAGTCTGAAGAATTCGTTCGATTTTGCCGACAACGTGGCATCATACATGAATACACGACACCACATAGTCTGGAGCAAAACGAAATTGCCTAACTAATGAATCAGACAATTCAAGAACGTATAGTTTCCCGTCTCCAACACTCTGAACTATTTGATGGCTTCTGGGTAGAGGTCCTATTTATAGCAATACACATAATCAGTATGTCATCGATTAGGTGTCTAGGACTTAGAATACTTCAGGAATTATGGACCGGCAATAAGCCGAATTACAACAAGTTGAGAATTTTCGGGTGTGAGGCGTACACCCTCATACCAAAAGATGACCGCTGCAAACTTGAACCAAGGTCTAGGAAATATATTTTCCTCAGTTATAGATCAGATGGCAAGTTCGGATACCTACTCTAGGATCTTGAGCATAGAGAAATTGTCTAAAGTTCGGATGTAGTTTTCAATCAGTCGTCTATGCATAAGATGGCCAAAAGGCCTATTGAAGTCCGAAGGGTAATTTTTTTTCAGATGTGCCGACCCTTCATGAAGGCCCAACCCATAACACAAGGTCAGCTTCACAGGTAGCCGAATCCTCTAGCACCGACTAACTCGGCACAACCGAACGATTTGGCTTTGACCCATCTGACTCCGACACCCGATGCGATTAGTCTAGTCATACCTCGAATATCTGAGAGACTGTCGCAACCCCTGGAGAGGTACTCTCTTGGACTCTTCTTCACGGGCGCAGGAGAACCGAAGTCATATGAAGAAGCATCGACATCAGCTGATTTGGCCACATGGCATCTAGCGATGGAGTCAGAATTGAACTCCATTCGGGAAAACAAGAATTGGGACTTGGTCGAACTACCGAAAAATTGACGTGCTCTTCCGTGCAAGTGTGTCTACAGATTAAAAGAGACATCCGATTTGGCCACCCCAAAATTCAAGGCCAGACTAGTAGCAAAGGGTTTCCGACAGGAATATGGCATTAACTTCGACAAAATCTTTTCACCAGTGGTGAAAATGACCACCCTTCAATTCCTACTCGGTGTAGTGGTAGCTGAGGAATTGGAGTTGATTCAGCTAGATGTTAAAATGGCTTTCCTCCATGATGACCTTGAGGAGGAAATTTATATGGAGTAGCCGAAAGGCTTTGTGGTATCTGGCTAGGAACATCCAGTGTGTCAACTCAAGAAGAGTCTTTATGGCCTAAATAAGGCACCGCGACAATGGTATGAGAAGTTCGACAACTTTATCCAATCGGTTAGCTTCTCAAAGTGCAATGAGGACCATTGCCTCTTTACCAAAACAACTCAAGATGGGTCACCCATCTTCCTCATCATTTACGTGGACGACATGTTAGGAATATATCCCTCCTATGGGAGTAGCCAACTGGTCGGGCCGAGTGCCAACAATTGAAGACATGGAGAGTCGACTAGAGGAGTCGACAATAGGTTAGTCCAAGTTGAAGTCACAACCAACTAGTTGGGCCGACCGGATGGTCGAAGATAAGGTCGACTAGTCGGGCCAATTGGACAGTCGACGCTGGAGTCGATTAGTCGATCTGTCAGCTGAATAACTATTACTGCTATAATAGGAATGACAATAGCAGTATCTACATTTGTAAATAGCCCATATAGTGTACAAGTATAAATACACTTAGGGCAAACATAGAGAGGGTGTAGAATAGAATAGGTTGCGAGCCTCTATTGAGAGAGCGTGACATAGAAGAGAGTGTGCATGAGCAGGAGAGAGCGGCAACAAAGTTCAAGGAATTTGTTAAGAACCCTAAGTGGGTTATCCTCTATGTTCATAAGCGAAGATTGTAACCATTTTTTCTGTATTCTCTTGTAAGTGGATCTCTTTTTCTCTCGTGGTTTTCCTAGTTAGGGTTTCCATGTTAAACACTGTGTATTGTGTATTTGTTGTTTTTCCATCTCATTGTATTGTTGTGTATCTCCCAGTCGAACTTTCCTACGAATATAGGGATTGAATCCCGTCAAATTGGTATCAGAGCAAGGTTAAAGATGGAAGGAGGTGTGAGCGGCTTGCTTCCCAGGGATGATAGTTCTAAACTCTCAGAACTATGTAGACTAGAAGATAAAGATGGAGGACCTTCTCATAGTCAAAGACTTGTATGCGCCAATCAACAAAGCTGAAATACCCACATGGGTTTTAGAGTCGTAATGGAAACTTCTTAACAGAAAGGTGGTGGCCACCATCCGATAGTGCGTCGATGTAAGTGTCCTTCAACATGTGGCGAACGATACAAATGCCTACGAGATGTGGCAGAAGCTGTCAAGCTTATATGAGTGGAAGAACACCCTCAACAAAACATCCCTGATGAGGAAGATCGTGAGGCTGAAATACAGGGATGGGGAAAGCATAGTCGAGCACATCAGCACATTCATGGGGTATGTGAATCAACTTGCCGCAACCAAGTTTCCCCTTGAGAATGCAATGCAGGTCGTCCTCCTATTGTGTATCCTGCTAGACAACTGGGAGAATCTAGTGGTGACCCTCAACACCTCGTGTCAAGAGGAGAATTTGTCTCTACAAGTGGTAAAGACAAGCATCTTGAACGAGGAGACTAGAAGGA
This sequence comes from Azolla caroliniana, assembly GCF_043228905.1. Taxonomy (NCBI): domain Eukaryota; kingdom Viridiplantae; phylum Streptophyta; class Polypodiopsida; order Salviniales; family Salviniaceae; genus Azolla; species Azolla caroliniana. The sequence continues at coordinate 15,048,210 of NW_028230452.1, forward strand.
AGGACAAGGGTGTCTTGGCCCAGTTGGATTCAAACTTGACTCAACATACCTGTAGAGGAATGAACCGACAAAGGAGTCCACCAAGGAGAGAAAAGTCTCATGCCAAATCCAAGTCCAGAGGTAAGCTAACATGCTTCTATTGTGGAAAGCTTGGACACTTTCAAAAGGACTATCGACACCTTAAGAAGGACAAGAGTGTCGGTAATAATGTCAAACCCAGGATTCTGTTCATTTGTAAGCAGGCAAGCACAAATCTTGCAAGCGAAGAGTGCACCTGGGTAATCAACTCAGGTGCATCATTCCTCATAACTCCATCGAGAGAGTGTTTTTTGACTTACATAGCTAGGGATCATGGCTATGTAAAGATGGGAGATCATGGAGAGTGCAAGATAGCCGGCATTGGAAGCGTGTGCCTAACGACGTCGACTAGTTCTCGACTAATGTTGAGGGAAGTTCGACATGTCCCTAATATTAAATTGAATCTGATATCGATGGGAAGATTGGACGTCGAAGGCTATAATGGTGATTTCCGAAACGGTAAGTGGAAGATCTGCCGTGGAAATCTCGTAGTGGCACGAGCACAAAAAGAAGGCACGTTGTATATGATGCAAGCCCGACTATGCAAGTCGGAAGTGAATGTGGCAACTGACTCGAGTGGAGAGTTATGGCATAAGAGGCTCGACCACATGAGTGAGAAAGGAATGCACATTTTGCCGACCAGGAACTTCTCCCAAAAGTGAAAGGAGTACACTTGGAGAAATGTGTCAACTGATTAGCCGGAAAGCAGAACCGAGCGACATTCCACACAAGACCACCAAGCAAAAAAGAAGCTGCACTGGAACTAGTGCACATGGTGTGTGCTATGGAGATGCTCCATCGCAAGGAGGTGGAAACTACTTCGTAACGTTTATCGATGACTAAATTCGGAAGACATGGGCCTTCGTATTGAAGTCAAAGGATCAAGTATTGAAAATGTTCAAGGAGTTCCAGGCAAGAACTGAACGAGAGTCGGGTCGGAAGCTGAAGGCGGTCCAAACCGACAATGGTGGCGAATATAAAGGGCAGTTCGAGGATTATTGCAAGGTTCAAGGTATTCGAATCAAATACAAAGTGCCAAAGACCCCTAAGTTGAACATGCTTGCATAGAGGATGAATCGAACAATCATGGAGAGAGTAAGGAACATGCTCTCTCATGCTAAATTGCCAAAATTGTATTGGGCTGAGGCGATGTACACAATTGTCTACGTGATCAATAGGTCCCCCTCAGTACCATTGAAAGGTGATGTCCCACACAGGGTGTGGATAGGAAAGGATGTCTCCTACCAACATATGAGGGTGTTTGGATGCTTAGTGTATATGCATGTGGGTAAGGATCAGAGGTCGAAGCTCGACAATAAGTCGAAACCATGCATATTAATGTGATACTCGAAGGATGAGGTCGGTTACCAGTTGTGGGACTTAGTTGACAAGAAGGTAGTCACGAGTCAGGATGTAGTCTTCTTGGAAGATAAGACAATAGAGGACTAGATGCAATAGAAGTCGGAATCGACGTCCCAGTCAACTCCCACCACTACCGACTTATGGCCAAGTGAACTGACATAGTCGACTATTCGAAGACAACCAGTCAGCACAACCGCATCCGATTCTATGGACTCGGCGCAACCGACCAATACAGATGAGTCGGAGTCGACAGACCTATTGAAGTCAATCAAGGACTATGAGTCGGAATCAGTTAAACTCCCAACAACTGATTGACGCATATGAATTTGAGTTAAGAGTAGAGCCGACAGAGACATTTGAACTGAAGCTGACAACGAGTGGAAGGAGCACTCAAAGAAAGGAGGGCACCGATGACATATGCCAGCCAATACATCCTCTTGACTAATGAAGGTGAACCAGAGTGCTATGAAGTAGCCATAGCTAATGAGCACAAGGAGAAATGGTTGAGCGCAATGCAAGATGAGATGGACTCCTTGCATGAGAACTAACCTATGATTTGGTAGAACTACCAAAAGGTAAGAGAGCACTCAGAAACAAATGGCTCTACTAGGTGAAGACTAGAGAAATTGGTGAAGGGGTTTCAACAGAAAAAGGGTGTCAACTTCGACGAAATATTCGCACAAGGCGTGAAGATGACATTCATCTCAACTATTCTAAGCATTGCTACGAGAATGGATATGGAGATCGAACAGTTGAATGTCAAGACGACATTCTTGCACAGGGAGTTGGATGAAGAGATCTACATGCAGCAGCCCAAAGGCTTTGTGGAGAAGGGGAAAGAGAACCTAGTGTGTCAACTGAGGAAAATCTTGTATGGGCTGAAACAAGTTCCACACCAATGGTACAAGAAGTTTGAATCCTTCATGATGGAACACCGGTTCTAGAAAACACAGGTTGATCACTATGTGTTCGTCAAAAGTTATGAAGAAGGTGACTTCTTGATTCTCTTATTATATGTGGATGACATGTTCATAGTCGGACAAGACACGAAGAGGATCGTGATCTTGAAGAAAGCACTAGGCAGGTCATTTTCCATTAAAGATCTTGGACCAGCAAAGCTGATCTTAGGTATGCACATAGTTCGAGATAGAACTAAGAAAGTGTTGTGGTTCTCACAAGAGAAATACGTGATGAAGATCCTACAAAGATTCGACATGTCGAAGTCAAAGCCAGTCGGCTCTTTGTTGCCGATCAACTTCAAGTTGAATGTCAAGCAATGCCCGAGAGGGGAGAACAAAAAGGCTAAGATGAAGAAAATACCATATGCCTCAACCGTCGGTAGTTTAATGTGACGGGAACTCAAACGCTCCTTATGTCCAACGCTCGGCCACAACCGAGCTTCTTTTCATACGCAGAAAACGGGAAACAAATGCACGACACGAAGTGAGAGAAGATACACACACTACACAGGAGGTTTACGTGGAAAACCCCAAACTAGGGGAAAAACTACGGCAGTCCACAGGCTACAAACTGTCACTATGTAAGAATGTACAAACAGTGAGTCCACGGAGGCAACGACCTTGTGCTCACGATCTTCGCCACAGGAGGCGGTTACAACAGAGGCAACGACCTCGTTCTCTCTCTCTCTCTCTCTGTACAGTTACGCTCTCTCTCTTCTTCTTGCACCAACAAGGAAAAATAACAGCAACTAACGGTTACTAAAAGTTTGCCCTAAGTCATATTTATACTAATATGACTTTTCGGCTATTTACAAATGTAGCCTCGATGGGCTCTCAGAAACATATTTACGAATATGTCTCTTCATCCGGTTCATACCGGGCCTGCACCATCCGGCTCTCCGTAGCCGGGTACTCCTCATCCGGTTCATACCGGGCCTGCACCATCTGGCTCTCCGTAGCCGGGTACTCCTCATCCGGTTTCGGCCTCGGCCGAGTTTGTTCATCGGCACTGTTCTTCTTCCTTCCCATCCGGAGGGACCTGTTTCCCAACATAATGTATGTTATGGTTTGTACAAGACCAGACATAACATTTGTTGTGGGGGTAGTAAGCCGATATATGAGTAATCCGGGTAGAGAACACTAGGCAACAATGAAATGGATACTTAGGTACTTGAAAGGCACCTCAGGTGTGTGTCTTAGGTATAGTGTCAGAAAACCCATGCTCGAAGGGTTTACTGACTCGGTTTCGTGGAGAAAACCGCCCCTAGGAGGAATCAAGGTGAGGAGGCGTGACCCAATCCTTTTCGCACGTGTGTGCGTTTATGAATTGTACATAGCTAGGAATAGATCGGTTGATGTACATATGTACTAGGAAGGGTATTAATTGTCTAGGGAATCGATGTGCATCCCTGTCCGAAAGGACAGAGAATAAAGTTGATCTGTTTTGATATAACGGCCTCCTCGGTGACATATAAGTCCATGCTTCGGCTTGTGTCTTTCTTCGCGGCTTTGCGCGGTAGATCGGCTCTTCGCGGCTTCGTTGCGCGGTTGCGGAATCCACGCGTTATTGCGTAAAGTGCGTGGTTTGCGGAATCCACGCATTATTCCAAATGTGTGCGGTTTGCGGAATCCACACGTTATTGCGTAGCGTCTTCACTATCTTTAGTACTCCCCCTCAAGCTTGGCAGGTCAGGGATCGTTCATAAATTGCCATAGCTTGTCGGCTCCTAAGGCTTTAGTGAAGATGTCGTTCGTTTGAAGATTGGTGCTAATGTGTTGTAGGTCGACATAGCTAGCTAGAACGTGCTCTCAGATGAAGTCATAGTGCACTTCGATGTGCTTTGTCCGCACGTGGAACACCGGGTTCCGAGCCAGATAGATACTGCTCATGTTGTCGCAGTAAAGGGAAGTCAGATCCTTGATGGGTACGCCCATATCCTTGAGTATCCTTTTGAGCCCTACGGCTTCACATGCGGCCATTGCCGCAGGGCAGGGGAGAAGAAGAAGAATATAGCGCGTTTTGGCGAGGACGAAGTGCTGTCGGACTGGGAACTGAGCTCTCTCCTCCTCAACCATTGATCTCTGCCACTTTTCGGTGACGGTTGCCTCTGCTGCGTGTAAGCCCGTGTGCTTCCAGCAGAGGCTCCTGCTGCATTCTCTGTGTCGTCCGTGTGTGTGCGTGGGACCTCCGTTTTGGGTCAGTTGCCGGCTTGCCGGTTGTAATCGTTGTTGAGATTGAAATTGAATCTTCCGTTCCCGTCTCTCTCTCTCTCTCTCTCTCTCTCTGTTTCCGTGAATCGCTCTCCCTCTCCTTTCTCACGCTCCTTGGTTCAGGGCCCCCGCGGTCCCGCCTCATTTCACACGCGAGAGCGTAACAACATGACATATTTGGTGAACCCGACATGAAAGAAGGCGACAAAGGAGTTGAGGATGAGGGGATCCAAGCTTGCTGAAGCTATGGCAGTAGCCGTCGACTGGCTAGTGAGTGCTCATGAGGGAACGGGTGCCCTTGATAGGGCCATAGAATCGATTGTCGGCACCATAGGCCGATTCAATGGAAAGAATGCCGCGAGCTATTTGGAGGCCTATTGGGCCGAAATGATCATGAGGGACATCCCAGAGGACAGACGGTTGTCCAGATTCCCTCGAGTGGTGATGCCGAGCATCCATGCGGAGGTGCTGGCCGGATGCCAAGCTTGGGTGGAGCTCGAGGGGTGGCTCCTCGAGAAGTACGGGTACAATGATTCGCTTCAGTTGTTGAAGTGGGACTTCCTGGCTTGGGTTGAGAGCCTTGGAAAGGGGAGGAACACGTCGGTGCTCCTCCAGGAATTCGAACAACGATTCGCTAGGTTGTCAGTGCTGGATCAGACCGTTACGCTCTCGTGTGTGAAATGAGGTGGGACTGCGGGGGCCCTGAACCAAGGAGCGTGGGAAAGAAGAGGGAGAGTGACTCACAGAAACACACAAAGAGAGAAGGGAACAGAAGATTCAATTGCAATGACAACAACGATTACAACTGGCAAACCGGCAATAGACCCCAAACGGAGGTCCCACGCGCACACATAGATGACACAGAGTTTGTTCATCGGCACTGTTCTTCTTCCTTCCCATCCGGAGGGACATAATGTATGTTATGGTTTGTACAAGACCAGACATAACATTTGTTGTGGGGGTAGTAAGCCGATATATGAGTAATCCAGGTAGAGAACACTAGGCAACAATGAAATGGATACTTAGGTACTTGAAAGGCACCTCGGGTGTGTGTCTTAGGTATAGTGTTAGAAAACCCATGCTCGAAGGGTTTACTAACTCGGTGTCATGGAGAAAACCGCCCCTAGGAGGAATCAAGGCGAGGAGGCGTGACCCAATCCTTTTCGCACGTGTGTGCGTTTATGAATTGTACATAGCTAGGAATAGATCGGTTGATGTACATATATACTAGGAAGGGTATTAATTGTCTAGGGAATCGATGTGCATCCCTGTCCGAAAGGACAGAGAATAAAGTTGATCTGTTTTGATATAACGGCCTCCTCAGTGACATATAAGTCTATGCTTCAGCTTGTGTCTTTCTTCGCGGCTTTGCGCGGTAGATCGGCTCTTCGCGGCTTCGTTGTGCGGTTGCGGAATCCACGCGTTATGCGTAAAGTGCGTGGTTTGCGGAATCCACGCATGAGGTGAACATCGAGGAGAGCGAGATGGTCCAGATCTGTCTCGGAGGTTTGGCGTCGAAGTTCGGAGCGTTCCGAACGGCTGTGTGTACCCGGGAGAATACGACGTCCTTTTTCGACTTACAGTCGATGCTCCTGGTAGAGGAGAACCACGCGGGTGCGTCGACGAGCACGCACACCAACAGCAAGATGTTGTCAACGGAGGGAGAAAGGCCCCATGGTCATGGCGGACAAGGTGAGTCGGCGCGCAATGGAGGCGGCCGACGTGATCAAGGAAGAAGGCACCGAAGTGATGCCGACAGCAACTCCAGACCCTCTGGAAACAGGGGGAGTCGAAGCGATGAGAACCGGCAAGGGAAGGCCATCGCGGAGTGCTGGTATTGTGGCAAGAAAGGCCACAGGGAAAGTGAGTGGTGGAAGAAGCGCGCCGATTCGGAGAGAACTGGTTCCGGGAACGGCTCCAGACATATCGACAAGGGAAATCTTCAGCGATCGCACTACGCTGAAGACTCCGGGAGAGCCGGAGAAGGGTCTGTCTTCGTGACGAGACACGAAGCAAACTCAATGAAGCAGAGCACCCCGAGATCGGACGAGGTGTGGTACATAGACTCCGGCGCGTCAAACCACATGACGAGCCATAAGGAGTGGTTCTCGTACCTTGAAAAACCGATACAACCTGGAGTAGTCGCAATAGGAGACGACACTCCGCATCCGATCGCGAATGTCGGAGAAGTTCCCCTTAGCCATGTCGGGCAGAAAGGGAAACTCAAGAACGTGCTGCACGTTCCGACAATCACGAAGAACTTGGTCTCGGTCGGACAGATCGTCGACCAAGGGATGGAGGTTCGGTTTACACACCTCGGGTGCTTCATTAAGGAAGAAGGCCATGTGATTGCGCAAGGGCGCAGAGACGGGAGGATGTTCATCCTCGACTCCACTGACGGTGGCACCGCAATGTTCGCGAAGGGACAAAAGACCGAGTCGGACATCGACTTGTGGCACAAGCGGATAGGCCACGTCAACCACCAACGGCTTCAAGATCTGCAATCGAAACAGGTAGTGTTCGGATTGCCCAAGTTTAGTGGCCGAAAGGCACAAATTGTGAAGCCTGCCAGCTCGGGAAGCAACACCGACTTCCTTTCCCCAACGAGCGAAACCGGAGCTGGAACAAGCTCGACCTTATACACTCGGATGTGTGGGGGCCGGCACAAAACGTTAGTCTTGGCGGGAGCCGATATTTTGTCTCCTTCATTGACGACCACACACGGCACACATGGATCTACCTCATTGAGAGGAAGAGCGAAGTCTTCGACTGTTTCCGGGACCTCAAAGGGTTCGTGGAAGCCGAAACGGGACGAAAGATCAAGTGTCTGCGGTCGGATGGCGGGAAAGAGTACTTTTCCAGTCAATTCAACGGTTACCTACAACAAATGGGAATTCGGCGCGAATTCAGTTGTAGATACACGCCAAAGCAGAACGGTGTGGCCGAGAGAAAGAATCGGTCAGTTGTGGAAGTGGCACGGGCAATGCTGGAGGAGAAGAGCTTGCCCAAGTTCTACTGGGCCGAGGCGGTAAGGACCGCGGTATACATCCAGAACCGGATTGGAGACAAAGTGTCGGTGCACGAGCTATATTTCGGAACGAAGCCGAACTTGCGACACTTGAGGGTGTTCGGTAGCATTGCGTATGTGCATGTACCGAAGGAGAAAAGGAGGAAGATGGACGCAAAGGCCTAGAAGTGCATCTTGGTCGGTTACTCGGACGAGCAGAAGGGTTATAAGTGCTATAACCCTCGCACCAAACAAGCGCGTGTCAGCCGCGACGTTGTGTTTGACGAGTCCGCGTCCTTGTACCCGCCCTCGACTCGGAACCCCGACTCCAATACGAGCTCTGACGATGAGGTCAGTGAGGCCGAGATGCCTTTGAATGAGCCCGAAATCGAGACCCGCGAAGAGAGTCCGATTTCACTCCGGTTAAGTGGACCGATTGGACGACTGAGTCGGTACGACCAGTCCGATGAAGAGCCGGCGAGTAGTGGAGACTCGGCCGTGCATTCCCCGCGCAGGAAGCCGAGGAGACGGCTTACGCGCAAAGAGAAAGGGAAGAAGAAAGTGTCGGATTCCGGCACGGAAAGGAACGAGTCAGACCGATGCAAGGTGACCTTGAGGAACAGGTGTACATGGTACAGCTCCCCGGATTTCACGCCGGAACGAACTCGGCAGTATGCCGACTGAAGAAGTCCCTTTACGGACTGAAGCAAGCCCCGCGTGCCTGGAACGCGCAGATCACGCAACAATTGCGTCGGATGGGCTTCGTCACGTCAAAATCGGACTCTTCCGTGTTCATCCGGAAAGGTCGACTCGGACCGGTTAGTATATTACTATATGTTGATGACTTGGTCATCACCGGCGCCGACCTCGGTGAAATCGATCGCGTGAAGCTCCAGCTTGCGGCATCGTTCGACATGAAGGATCTGGGGGACCTTCATTACTTCCTTGGGATCGAAGTGATCCGTACCCCCGAAGGCATATTGATCAGCCAACGTCATTACGTGCTGAGTATGCTCTTCAAACTCGGGATGGCCGACTGTAAGTCCATCTCGACTCCTCTGGACAGAACCGTCAAGATTCGTCCCGATACGGGAAAGGTATGCGACCCGAGGAGGTTCCGACAAATTGTCGAAAGCCTTATATACTTGACCATCACCCGACCCGACCTCAGTTATCCGGTCGGGGTGGTCAGTGAGTTCATGGCGCGACCTACCGAGGAGCACCTTTAGTGTGCGCAACGCATACTTCGGTATGTCAACGGCACTAAGGACCGAGGACTGCTATATCAGACCGGTGCAGCCGCGCAGTTAGTCGGCTACACCGATGCTGATTGGGCTGGCAACGCCGCCGATCGCCGATCCACGTCTGGATACGCGTTCTCCCTCGGGAGTACCGCGATCGCGTGGAGCAATAAGAAGCAGCCGATAGTTGCACTGTCGAGCATCGAAGCTGAGTACCGAGGAGCGGCTGTCACGACATGCGAAGCCATATGGTTGAAGCGGCTACTTAAGGACCTGCAAGAGGAGGTGTCCGATCCAACGACGATCTACTGCGACAACGTCAACAGCATCCAACTCGCGAAGAACCCCGTCTTTCACGCACGGACCAAGCACATTGAGGTGCATTACCATTTCGTCCGTGAGCGTGTCCTTTCCGGTGAAGTCGAACTTCAGTACGTTTCGACGGATCGGCAGACTGCCAACATCTTCACAAAGCCTCTTGGTCTGGACAAGTTGCGGCAATTCTCAGGTGCGCTCTGGTTGCGTCACCTCGACGTGCTGAACTTGAGGGGGAGAACAGTCCCGAACGACCAAGCAAGGCAGCAAGGAAGGAGCGGTGACCATGACACCGAGTCGGTTGACTCGGTTGTTGACTCGGTTGAAGACGGATCGGCTGAAGAAGCCGAGGGCGACTTCGGATCGGCTGAAGAAGCCAAGGGCGACTTCGGATCGGCTGAAGAAGCCGAGGGCGGACCCGCGGAAAAGTTCGGAAGAGGACAGAAGGGAAGCAACCGAAGGAGAGAGCCGAAGCCAACCACGCATGGGGAAGATGACACCATCGAGGGCGAGAAGACCAAAGACGAGTTGGAGACAACCAACTCAGACGAGAGCGAAAACCGATCGGAGGTAGCCGAGTCGGTTCGGATGTTTGATTCAGACACGTTGAATCAACCGAGGTCCAAGCGGAAGAAAAGGCAGCAAAAGAAGCGTCAACACCGTAACAATAGAAGAGCTGATGAGGGCCACATGAGCAGACAAGCCGACCGGAAGGGTCGAAGCGCGCGGAGTCGAACAGGTCGAGGAGCGCGAGCGAGGCGAGAAGCCAGGAGGAACCGGTGCTGTGAAGATCCCGAAGAGCCTCAAGTTGAGCTTGAGGGGGAGTGTTGAGAGACAAGCTCAACATCGGCCGGATCGGCTGAAGAAGTCGAGGACCGGATCGGTTGGGACCGATCGGTTAGGCCGAGTACATAAACCGGGAGGTCATTAGGAAAGATATTCCGTGAGGAATATATTTGGGAGTTAGTGTAGGGGCTCTTGATGAGCATTGAAGTACTGTCAGTACTTCGGTCAGTCCTTCTAGGGCTTGTATAAAAGTGTTCACTGAGCATGTCTTATGTACAGAGATTGAGTATTATTGTTGAATATAGTTTTTTGTGTTTCTCTCTCTGTCTCTCCCGCGTATACCATGTAAGCCTAAGCTCTCCATTGAACCTGAGTTTCCTTCCTCTGTTCTGTCTTCATACTTGGTTCCGCACGCTACTTTCTACACATCATATCCGGGACCTCGTAACAGAGAAGAAGCACGAAGTTTGGAAGATCAACACCGAGGTGAACATCGCCGATTGCATGACGAAGCCAATCCTAGAAGAGCACTGAGGAATATGATGGGACTACGATAAGTGTTAGGAATAGTACTGAGACAGAGAGAAAATTAGTACTAAGAGATGAATATTAGTACTAAGAGGAAAAGAGCGTGTAGAACACTCGAGAGAAGGAGAGAGAGAGAGAGAGAGAGAGAGAGAGAGAGAGAGAGAGAGAGAGAATGATGATGACAAGGATATATTATGTCAAAAGAATATACAAGGATGTCTAGGAGGCTTAAGACTAGTGTTGAACCGATTTGGTTCGAAATAATGCCTTGTGCCTCCTTTTGTAGTGTTCTCAGGAGTACTTCTGAACTTTCTAGAATGTTCCAGAGAAATTTGGAATATACATCAATTTTCTATAGTAAAACTTAAATGAAAATAATATCTTTGGTATTACAACATATATTCTAATGGTCAAGAGCTCGACTTATGTATCATAAGGTCATGGGTTCGAGTCTTTCCATATCATGACACTATCCCCCCTTTAAAACGACGAGTGTCAGGAGTCGCTTTGGATTGAGGACTCGGTTTGTCTGGATATTGACGATGGAAGTCTTCAAGAAGAGCACGAGCATTGGTCACATTCTCTATTGGTTCCCAAGTACGCTCGTTGGGATTATATCCTAGCCAATCGACTAAATAGTAGAGCTTGTTGCGAACAATCTTGGAATCGAGGATGGCCCACCAAGCTTGACGTCGATTTAACACACGAGCATTCTGAAAGTGACCTTGAGCATTTTAAAGAGGTGTTTCCAGAATTTCGAGACGAACTGGGGTTCACGGTCACTGATGATACTATTAGGAAGGCCATGATGCCGACATACTTCACGCATGACAGTTTTGGCGGTTTCTTCACTGGAGATTTCCTTAGTACATGGCAGGAAATGGGCCATCTTCATATATCAATCTACTACTCTTAAGATCGTATCGAATCCCTTAGAGACCGAAAGATCTGTGATGAAATCTAGAGCAATGGATTGCCATGGCTTGCTTGGAATTGGTAATGGTTTTAATAAACCATATGCCAGATGATGCCTTGGCATTTTTGCTCTGAAACATGTATCACAAGTCCGAACAAAAGCTTCGACAAATTGTCGCATATGGGGCCACTAGAATGATCATTGTACTAAATCTAATGTTATAGTACTACCAAAATGCCCAACTGTATATATGTGTCATGACAGTTTTGGACTACTCGAAGGCGACAAGAACCATTAGGAACATATGTCAAGAGTTTCTTAAAGAATAGTAATCCATCATAACATTCAAACCTGGTTATTGTGACTGTGAACAAGATGCTCGAAAGGGATCAATTTGTGCTAGAATGGCTTGCGTGAAAGAATCTATCTTCAAGTCCTCACGTATGGTATCAATAACGTAGGAATCCAAGGGCATACCGAAGACCTGCATTGCTTGCAATCGTGCCGGTCCCAGGATTCCTTGCTTTTGGTTATCGAAAGTTGGCTGGCCAAGACGCGGTGCTAGATACGAGCACCGTGATAATGCATCTGCCTTCCGTTGTTTCTTCCCCGGACGATATGTAATTTTGAAGTCGAAACGAGTGAGGAATTCGGCCCACCAAGCTTGACATCGATTTAACACACGAGCATTCTAAAAGTAGGCAAGGTTTTTGTGATCATTCAATACGGTGACTTGATGAGAAGATCCCTCTAGAAAATTCCTACATTGCGTAAAAGAGTCCACTATTGCTAATAGCTCCTTATCATGAATTTCATAGTTCATTCGGCAGCGTCAAACTTGCATGAGTGGAAAGCCACAGGATGTAGCTTTTCATCATCGCCTTTTTGTGACAGAATTCTACCTAAGGCGAAATCCGACACGTTTGCTTCAATGATGAATGGTTTTTCAGGATCAACATGAGCTAGAATAGGAGCTGATGTAAATGCCTTCTTAAGACTCTCAAAAGCCATGTCTGCTTCTTCAGACCAAACGAACAATTGTCCCTTCCTGGTATGTTGTGTGAGAGGCAGAACAAGCTTTGAGTAATCCTGTATAAACTTGTGGTAGAAATATGCAAAACCTAAAAAGCATTGCACATCTCGCAATGAACGCGGAGTTTGCCACTCTACCACCATTTTGACCTTAGTTGGATCCATGGAGATGCCTTTCGAGGAAATGACATAGCCTAGAAATTCTACCCGGTTACACCCGAAACTATATTTTTCCAGCTTTGCATAAAGACCATGTTCTCAAAGTTGTTTTAGTACTAACAGCACATGAGAATCATGCTCTTCTTGGGTCTTCGAATAAACCAATAGATCATCCAAATAGATGATCAAACAAACATCCAAGAGATCTTGGAATATATCATTTGCAATCTGTTGGAAGACTGTTGGCCCATTAGTGAGGCCGAATGGCATGACCATATACTCGAAGTGCCCATATCTAGTGCGAAACGTGGTCTTCCATATATCTCCTAGTCGAATCCGTACGAGATTATATGCTCCTCGTAAGTCGATCTTTGTGAAGAACCTTGCACCATTGATCCGTTCTAAAAGACTTGAGATAAGGGGAAGTGCATACCTAATCCTGATGGTGACCTTATTCAAGCCATGGTAATCTACGAAGAGACGAAGTGATCCATCCTTTTTCTTGACGAAGAAAATGGGTGCGTTGGTTGGAGATTTCGAATGTCAAATGAAACCATTTGCCAAATTCTCCTCTATATAGGCTCGAAGGACTTCTAGCTCGGTTGGTGAAAAATTGTACATCGGTCCCCATGGTGGTTCTTTTCCTAGTTGTAAATCAATGGGGCAATCATATGGTCGATGGTGAGGAAACGTATTGGGTTGTACTTTATCAAACACATCGGCATAATGACAATACTTCTTTGGAAGTTGAACGGTGGACTCCTCTTTAGTGGTGTTGGAGGGTTTTACTGATACTGCGAAGAGAAACTTTTCTTCCTTGTGTCCTTCCTCACGCAACTAATGTAGCGAAATGGTTGCAATCTTATGAGTAGATCCTCGGGTTTGTCAATACTAGATTTCTCTTGTTCTCCCATCTATGTTTGGGTTATGTAATTCGAACCATGGTAATCCCAAAACAATGGGATATTCTGGGATACTAATTATATTAAATGTTACTACGCACACTAAATTATCTAGGACAATATTAACAGGCTCTAACTCTTCTATGTTATTTCCGGAAGCAATGGGACGACCATCAATGATTACTACAAAGTCTGGACACTGGAGTTTTCTTAGGGATATCTGATGAGCTTGGGCAAAATTCCTATCCATGAAGCAAGAATTAGCTCCGGAATCTAGGAGTGCTGAGACATGTACTGGAGAGGTACTTTTAGTACTAACTGTTACTTGGACTAAGAACACATTGCTAACTTGCTTAGAGGGAATGGAACCACTAATGGGTTGCACAGATCTAGGGTTGTCCAACCAAACGGCTCCTATTTTGGTTGGACTTAGTCATTTAACTCTTCTTCTAACTGACTAAGGACATCAAATTTGTTCGATAGATTTGGGCTATTAGTACTATTAGGACTATCAGATATTCCTACTGAAATAGACTCGGGTTTAGTACAATTAGAACTACCAACTATTTGGTTTACCTGTCTTCTTGGCCTATGGGGATAGTTCACTGCAATATGCCCTAGTCCACCGCAATAAAGACATAGTCGATTTGCTCGGTGTCGTTGCTTTTCTTCTTCCGATAATGGTCCACGACAACGTGTAGTGTCAATTTCCATCGGAGTTGGAGTATTCACTGGAGACACATTATATGACTCCCTTGGAAAAGTTTTTGCTACCATTGAGGCATAGGTGGGCTCTAATCTTGCCCTTGGCATCCGGAACAAACATTCTGAACGTTGTTCGGAAAGAGGTTGTCGTATCTCACTATGCGACTGATTGCTTCTATCAATGACTTTGGTTCTTCGGGGAAGGTCAAGAGTAAATCCTTCACATCTTTATGTAGACCATAACGAAATTGCTCCATTAGTGCTTGGTCATCCCAGGATCTGCAACGTATGCGGAGGCTAGATGATCACCTTGACATAATCGTCGGATTTTGCTGATTGATGTCCTTATGCTGTCAGTATCTCCAAAACAGGCTTTAAACTCACTTAAAAAAACTCTTCAAAATTATTTAGTAAAGGAGATTCCTTTTCTAACAAGGATAGAACCATACCAAAGCTGAGCCACTTAACAACGTACCTACTAAACCCACTCGTGATGCATCGGTAGGATATCGAGAAGGATGCATTTGAATGACTAATCATACCTAATTAAGGAATCCTCTAAACTACGATCACGTTCCATGGAATTTCATGGGAAGGACGATCTTGGGTTCTTTATGAATCCCTTGCATACTGGGTCCTTGTTGTTGCTTCGAGTTGTTGCACACGTTGTCGTGAAGAAAACCGTCCCTTAGCACAATCGGTGCATAGAGCGCGTGAACCGGCTCTTCACACGTGCGCGCCCTTTAATGTATATAATAGGGAATTAGGTACATAGATATATCCTGGGTAGTTAGATTCGGTAGGTAGGAAATAAATGAGGGAGACGGCTCCCTTCTGCAAGCCATAAAAGAGAGGGAGACGCGGGGAGAAGGGGGATCGCGCATTGAGGAGGACGAAGTGCTGTCGGACCGTAACCGAACGCTTCTCCTCTGTTTGTTCTCTATTGCTCTTCTCTGCAGGTTTTCGGGAGGCTCGCGCTGCTTCGAGGAACGCCCGTATGCTTCCGGCAGCACCTCCATCCTATCCCCTTTCGTGCGCAGACGAACAGGCATCGGCATCTGTTCGCCGGCCTGTTCGGTTGTAACCGCTCGCGTGCTCTGTTGTTTTTTTTGGGTGTCATTTGATAATATACAAACATTCGTGTCTCTCTGTCTCTGTGTCCATTCGTGTTTTCCGCGTTGACGGGCCGTGTCCCTGTGTTTCTTTGCTCATATGTAACCGGTCGTCTCTCTCTTTCTCTTTCCCCTCCTATCACCTGCTCTTCGGTTCAAGACCCCGGTGGTTCCGCCTCGTTTCTCCACGCACGCGCGTAGTAACGCGACATATTTGGTGAACCCGACGTGAACAAGGTCGCAGAGGAGCCAAAGATGAGGGGGTCGGATCTTGCAGAGGCCATGGCTTCGGCCGTGGACCGGATAGTGAGCGCGCGCGAGGGCACCGGCGCCCTTGACAGGGCTATTGAGGCGATCGTTAGTATGATCGGCCGGTTCAGTGGAAAGGATGCCATGAGTTATTTGGCATCCTACCGGGCGGAGATGTTGATGAGGGATATTCCAGAAGAGAGGCATCTTGCCGGATTCCCTCGAGTGGCGATGTTGGGCATCCATGCAGAGGTGCTCGAGGTCCGGGCGGAGAGCGGGACCTGGGAGGAGTTCGAAGGACGGCTCCTGGAGAAATACGGGCTGGATGACGCGCCTCAACTTTCGAAGCGGGGCTTCATGGAGTGGGTGGAGTCCCCCGACAAAGGGAGAAATGCGTCGGCACTCCTCCGGGAGTTTGAGGATTGCTTTGCGCGCCTTTCGGCGCTCGATCGGACCGTTCTGGACACAAGTCGTGTCCTACTATTTGTCAAATCAGTTGACGCATGGGATGGGAGCAAGTGGGCTCCTTACTGGAAACCGAAGACGGGCTGACGGCCGATCGGGCTGCGGTAAAAAGAGTCTGCGGCTGTTTTGACAAACGGTGGGAGTGGGCTGATACAAGGGTTTACTGGGGCGGGTCTTCTCGCAGCAAGGAAGCTCAAACCGATACCGCAGGTGCGACGGGAAGAGACCCGGGAGTGGCTCGAAACCGGTTCGGCTTTGACCAGCGTGGTCAGAGGCTCGTCCGGGAGGACAACTTTGGAGGAGTTGACACGGGCGGTAAAGGATCTCCAGATCGCCCAGGCTCGGAGGGAAGGTGGCGGACAGGCCTGTGACCGACGGCCTCCGGCGGGAAATAGGTGCATGTGGTGCGACGAGGTTGGCCACATCCGGAAAGACTGTGGGGACTTTGCGGAGCCTTTGAGAAGCCAGGTAGTGTACCTGTGGGAAGGTCGGGTGCACGCCAGCGATACCCGGAGGGCCCTGAACCGAAACGACGGGCGAGGAGGAATGAAAAGGTTGATGGAAGAGGCGGCGGCCTGGCATGCGGAGACCGTCCACTACTCGGCGTCGGCCGGTATTCGGGTCGGTGGCAGCGAGGCCCGGAAGGAGAGCAAAGCCGGGTTCTACCCGACGGTGCTAGAATGCCTCGCCGGTGCCCGACTAAAGAAAGACGAGGCGGACTGCGCGGAGAAGCGGGTCCAGGAGGTAACCGGGTGGAGTGACCCGGTTGA
This sequence comes from Azolla caroliniana, assembly GCF_043228905.1. Lineage (NCBI taxonomy): Eukaryota > Viridiplantae > Streptophyta > Polypodiopsida > Salviniales > Salviniaceae > Azolla > Azolla caroliniana. The sequence continues at coordinate 15,065,007 of NW_028230452.1, forward strand.
AGAAAAGACGGGTTTCGTCGAAGCAGCTTGCCAGAACTACGAGGCTCTCGTTGAAGACAAACAGGTAGGTAAAACCGGAGGGGCCGGACCCTCACAGAGATACGAAACCCGATTCGGGCCGAAACGGAACGAGGCCGGTGAGTCCAGTGCCCGAGATAACCACAAGAAGGGCGGATACCGTTTGGGCATGGAGATCGAAAGGACCATGGACCTACGAAAGGTCCTGGAAGAACGAATCCTCGACAGCAAGGTGGAACTGTCGTTGTAGGAGGTGCTCGGAATTGCCAAGAAGGAGTTCCACGACTCCATCGTGGACTTGGTGAAGAGGAAGAGGCTGTCGACTGAGGCAAAACCGGAAAGGCCGGTGGAGGTGCGGACGACGCACATAGAGGACATGGCGCTGGAAGACGAGTGGGCAGAGAGCCACTATTCGAGGCCACACTGGGCCCGAGCGACCACGGAAACCCCGGTGAAGATCGGAGATGTTCAGGAACCGGTGGTTGCGTTGGTGGACCACGGTTCAGAAATAAACCTGATGTCCATGGACTTCTACAAGAAGGGGAAATGGCCGATCAACACCAAGCACGGGTGGAAGATACGGGCGGCGACGCGCGCCACCGAGGAACTACACGGGGCCTGCCCAAATGTGCGAGTCAAGATCGGCGACGTCGAGATAGACCAGCACTTCTTTGTGCAGGAGACGTCCTCACACCCGGTCATACTGGGAGAACCGTACATTACGGCAGCACGGATGGATACCAAGGTGCTGGACAACGGGTCGGCTTACGCGAGGGTCAAGAGTCGGGACGGGCGTCATTCGGTCCAGTTCCTGACGGTGCGACCGAACCACGAGCGAAACCGCGAGTCCCTAGGTGGCGAGAACCGAGAGGATTTTTAGAGAGGGTTGTCAAGGCGTGGGGCCGCGACAGTCCGGACACTCCGGGAAAACCCCACAAATGTACGATAGAGGCGAAACCGAAGAAACCTTGTACCATAAGTAGGAAGTTTTGTTTCTCCGACAACGGAGGGTGTACGATAGTCGGCGTCGTTGGCCGAGAAAAGACAAGGGCGGAAGAGCGACTTCGGGCGTGCGGAGTTCTCGGGCCCAGCGAGGAAATCAACGGAGCCGTGGAGGCGGTCTCCTTCGACGATACCTTGGGAATACTGCGAGAGGTGGTCAGAGAGGGCCCTAAAGAGGACCGGACGATACCGGTTTGTTTAGAAGAGATGTACGAAGTCATCGCGGACTTCAGTTGAGAGCTCGAGTCGGATCGGACGGCCCGGGTTAACACGAAGTACAAGACTGTGGACTGGAAGGTAAGGCCAGTCGCGGCACCCTTACCGGAGGGTAGCGAGTTGCGAATCAAGGGGGTCGCGTCGGACCCCAGTTTACGTGATCCGGCTTGCATAGGACACACCTTCACCGACAGAACGCTACGGGAGCTCAAAATCGGTGGGGGCGGGTTCCTACTGCCAGCGGAAGAAGAGTGGTTTCGGAGAATGCTCGGAAGGCACAGGAAAGCCTTCGCATTCTCACCAGGAGAGATCAGGTGCGTAGACCCGACAGTCGTGAAGCCGATGGTGATATTCACGGTACCACATGTGCCGTGGAATCTCAAACCAATTCCGGTACCGAGAGCTCACATCCCGAAGCTGATGGAGTTGTTGAGGCAGAAAATCGATATGGGCATCCTCGAACCGTCGAGTGCCCCGTACTCGAACCGGTGGTTTACCGTACCGAAGAAGAACGGGACGTTGCGCTTCATTCAAGACCTGCAACCGGTCAACAGAGTGACCATTCGGAACGCAGGAATCAGACCAACGATAGACGAGTTCGCGGAGGCCTTCGCCGGAAGGTCGATCTACTCGATCGGTGATCTGTACTTGGGGTACGATTAGTTCCAACTAGCCATAGAGAGCAGAGACATTACAACGATGCGGACTCCTCTCGACCTAGTGCGGATGTGTACCCTGCCACAAGGAGGGACGAACTCGGTGGCCCACATGGTGAATGCGATGAACAACGTGCTGAGGGATTGTATCCCGGACGTCACCATGCCATTCTTGGACGATATCCCGATCAAGGGATGTCCGGTGGAAGACAAGGACGAAACGATTGGACCGGACGGATGCCGGAAATTCGTGGAGACACACATTGACGACTGCGAGAGGGTGCTGCAGAGGCTAGAGGACGCGAGGCTCACCTTCTACGGGGAGAAATCGGCCTTCGGGCAATCAGAGATCATGGTCGTCGGACATCTATGCGGACCATATGGCCGGAAACCGTCTCCGGCTAAGGTGGAAGCCATCTCCGCAATGAAGCCCGACTGTAACTCGGTCAGAGAGGTACGGAGGTTCTTGGGAGCATGCGTGTTCTACCACATATGGATCCCGCATTACGCCCACGTTGCCGAGCCGCTATACGGGTTGCTGAAAAGGGGGCGAAAATTCGAGTGGCGAGACGAGCATGCGGAGTCGGTCCGGAAGATGAAGGAAGCTCTTGCTGCAACTCCGGCACTCCGGAAGGCTGTCTACGAGAAAGGCACTCCCATCTACATAACGGTAGATACAAGTCCGACCGGAATCGGATGGGTCGTCAACCAAGAAGATGAGGACGGCATTCGGTTCCCAATCCGGTTCAGCGCGAAGGTCCTCAGCGAGCGACAGCGAGGATACGCCCAGGTTAAACGCGAACTCTGGGGTATCGTTTCGGCGGTGAAGGCCGATAAAGACCATCTGATCAGGACAGAGGTGATTATCGAGACGGACTACCTGCCGATTCTCGGCATGGTTTCCAGATGCGCAACCCCGGACTTGGCAATGCTCAGGTGGATAGCGTAGATCAAGTCCCTGGATCCGGAAATACGACACATTTCCGGGAAAGACAATGCCATGGCCGACATGCTTTGGAGGGCGCGATTCGACGACAAGGGAGGCATGGTTTCGGAGGACGAGGAAGTCGGCGTAGACTTCTTCGAGGCGGCCTACGTAACAACCGAGGGAGGGAGCACTCCGGCGCTTAACGATTTCGACGAGAGCAAATACAACGGGGAGTGGCTGCAGATTGGGGGATTCTTAAGGACGATGACGCCGGACGCGTCATGGGCAAAGGATGAGGCCAACCGGATCCGTAAGAGAGCGTACCGATTCTTTCTCCGAGACGGATACTTGTGGAAGCACCCGAAGAAGAGAAACGGCATCCCGCTCCGGGTAGTGGCGATGGAGGAGGAATAGGAGGAGTTGCTGAAGGCCTACCACGACAGCCCCTGGGCTGGACACCGTGGGACGTGGGCCACGTTCGAGAAACTAAAGGGGAAGTACTGATGGCCGGGACTGTACCGGGACGTGCATCGGTTCGTGACAACTTGTGAGAGCTGTCAGATACACTCCATAGTCCGACATCGGGACGAGCTTCACCCTACATACCCTCCGGCCATCCACTTCAAATGGATGGTAGATTTGGTAACGATGCCGATGGGCGTAGGGCAGATGCGATATCTGGTGCTGGCTCGGGAGAACCTAACGAACCAGGTGGAATGTTACGGGCATGACCATATAATATCCCGTGGTAAGAATTTACCGTAGTATTCTATACACGTGGATAAGTGTGAGGGTTAAACGAGAGTGTAAAGAAGGGGAGGATTACTTTTAATCCTCGGGATTGAGACAACCCATTAGGTCAAGTGTGAACTTGCCTGGGGGCCTTGGGTATCGCTATAAATAAGAGGCCTAGCTACCCTCATTTGATCATCTCTTGACTACATCGAGACTCTGCTCGTGTGGTGGGTCAACTCTTGTAGCGAGCGCGCCAGCACCAGGTACGACTCGACGCCACGGCGGTGGTATGGGATGCCGATCGAGGCTCGACTCCGTCTCGATCCCTTCGCTCGGGGGTGGTCGGGTGGATCGGCACCCTTCTTTCTCTTTCTCCTTTCTATCTTTCATTTCTTTATCCTTATCTTAAGCTTACTTTAGTACCTAGATCTATAATATTTGGTATCAGATTTTTGTACTAATGTTTCTTTGTTTTTCATTTGTCTTTTGATTGATGCTGATCGATCGTTGTGCGGTTGGCCTTGATCCAGACAACGATCAACAAAGAACTTCGGTAACTCTTTCCATATTTTGTTTTCTATTCTCTTTTCTCCCATCTAATCATGTGTTTAGTTTATATGTCATTTTTTTCATTAAGTCAATGATGTTGTAGTGGTCTTTAATTGATTATCTAAAACGTTTACATATGTGCACGAGGTCAATACCTCGTTTGACATATTAATAATATGTGATGAGTGTCGTATGCGTACGAGGTTAATACCTCAATTACGTATTACGTTCACGAACATATGTTACGTTTGCGTATGAGTTTAATACCTTGATTTGTTGTAAACGATATGCGTTTGGTCTCGTATGCGTAAGAGGTCAATACCTCCATTGCGTATTACGATGATCTCTTATTTGTGAATGTTTCGTGTGCGTAGAGGTATATACCTCGATTACGTATCTCGATCACATCATTTGTGGCTATTTACTATAACGATATGTTTAATATAGGCATATGTGGTCACATATATACGTATTTGATCGTATATATGTGATAAGTAAACATATGTGTATATTCGTTATTACGTGATTATATCGAAAGTTGTCATGGTCGGGAAAAGGATGTTGGTGGCCGTCCTCACATTTTTGTGAGAATGGCGTTGTCACCATCCCTTTTTCAACATTTTTTTTGTTGATAACCCCGTTGACGACCTCGATTTCGTTACGTAAAGAAACGCCAATAGCCAAAATGATGTTGAGTACGTAGGGCTTGACCCACTTCAAGTGAGGTCACTCCAATGACGCACGTATCCAACATCCCTCCCTCGTTACATGGATACGATGCCACCATGAGCTCGTTCTTACGAGAGGCATTCGTAATGACGTGACCATGTGATGGCCCACGTGAGCCTACTACGAAACAAGGGCTCATTTGGCTTGACCATTAGGTTGCACTTTGGCGTATGCCATCGTAATTACGAGACTTGAGGTTAGGTAACGTACCAACATAGTTTTCGTAAATGAGGGCGAAATAAGGACCCTTGACATATATGTTCTTTTAAAAAAACATATATGATCAATTGCCTCGCATATCTCTTATACGCATCAAACATTAAGCATTCGAGAAGAGCAACTTACTTGGTTGGCTCAAGTGTTTAATGTATTTGTTCTCGAGGTCTCGAGTTCAAATATGACCAAGACCATACAACATCCTTGATACATATGACTATAACACATGTTTAGACTTAAGGTCTAAGTGCACCTCGGGGTCCTCGTAATAGGACTTAAAGAGCCAAAACCACTTATGTGGGCACCGAAACATAGTTTATTGTTAACATTTTTTTTTCGTGTATAAACTATTCATGACGCGAACATACATGGTTGAGCCTCGGGGAGCCACCATGAAAAAATCGATATAGAGATCAGGGAAAGACATTTATTTGTCACCCCCATGGTTTTTAAAACACCTTTGTGTTACCATGGTAACCTGATCTTGAACCTCATCTCATACGTCTAGAGGGGTATTGACGTGAGATAATGATATCGATTAATGCTCTCCCATGATATGTTTACATCACGACAAGATGTTATGACTATATCTCTGACCTTATCCTATTTCTTTTCCAGAAATAATCTTTAATGGCTCAAATTAACGACCCGATGTCATCCGCTCAAGCGGAAGGAACTCAAGGGAATCCTCCTGGACAAATGTCCACTGAGATGTATTTGGCACAAATAACCCAATACCTTAGTTTCACCGCTCAACAGATGACCGAACTTCGGCAATCTCAGAGTGCTCTTGAGGCACGTGTCATTAGTCTACAACGTGAGACTAATAGACCTGATGAGCGACAAGGTGAACCATCATTTGTCGTTAAGCCATTTACGAGAGACAAAAAGGAAAGAACCGAAGAAGCAATCTGCACATGGCTGGGACGATGGGAGTCTCATTTTGAGCTCTATCCCACACCAGATAGTACGAAGATTGCATATGTCGGCCGAGAACTCGGCGGTAAGGCCGCCGCCTGGTGGCGTGGGCTCCGTACTATGGGGAAATTGCCCGATACCTGGACAGATTTTGTCACGGTCTTTAAGGGCCAATTTCTGCAACCTCCCTCTCGAACCGAGGCAGCACAAGCTTTAATGAACCTCTCTAGCAGGAAATTTTCCTCGCTAGAAGACTATGTTCACCATGCTAGAACCCAAATCCAAAAATCGGGTCTAGAAGGGGACAATTGGTTGATAGCTTGTTTTGTCAATGGCATCCCCAATTCGGACTATCACTGGATAGTGCACGATAAGGATCCAAAATCCTTCGAAGAGGCCATTGAAATAGTTCTTCGCTATCAACGCACTTCGAAGAAGGACCATAACAAACCCAACGAAGCGCCCGGGACTAAGCAGTCGCAATTTGTTGGGAAACGCAAGACACCCAACGAATTCCTGGATCGCGATTGTAAGCGACAACATCCTTTTTGTGTATTCTGCAAAAAGAAGGGTCACACAAAAGATCAATGTTGAAAGCTCCACCGGAAAGAGCACGACAACAAAGCTAAAGCTGCAGACCATAAAGGTCAGATTCCTAATGTCCTTCAGGTCTATACACATCATTTAAGTAATTGTCAATGTTCTTTCCCTCACTATGTATTGGGTCCCAATGATTTACTACGAGCAAACGGGTATATCAATGGATCTCCCGTACAATTTTTATTTGATTCGGGAAGCTCACACAATTTTGTGAATGATCGTTTGGTTCAGATATGGGGAATCCAACCCACTGTAAGTGATCACACCTACACGGTGCACTTGGCTGATGGAAGAGTACAATACATCAACGGGGCGATTCATTCATTAGGAATTTCTATTGATACTTATATAGAGGAAGTAGACTTCCATGTAGTGAATCTTTGTACCACCGATGTAATACTGGGTTATCCCTGGTTTTATAATAAAAACTCTTCTTTATTTATTGATTGGGTTCGTCATTCCATTTCTTTTGTACTGAACGATTGTACGAATTTTATTCAGTGTGTAAAAAAACAATCCCTCTCGATTGTTTCCTCGTGTCCATCAATATCCAAGTTGTCTTGTTCTACGTTATTTTATTGTATACTTGATCCGGACATTCACGTTTACAATATCGATAATGTCCCGATTCAATTAACATATTTTGAACAACAATAACTTGATGAAATCTTAAATGATTTTCATGATGTTTTTCCAAGTGAACTACCTGATGGGTTACCTCCTAAACGTAATATAGACCATCGTATAGATATTGTACCTGGTGTTGCACCAATAAGTATACCTCCGTATCGCTTAAGTCGATCCGAAGAAGATGAGGTATCTAAGCAACTCAAGGACTATTTACGAATGGGTTATATACGTTATAGTAAATCTCCATGGGGTGCACCAGTTCTCTTGGTTAAAAAGAAAGAGGGCACATGGCGTATGTGTATTAATTACCGACGCTTGAATAAAGTGACGATCAAGAATTCGTATCCATTGCCCCGGGCTGACGATCTAATTGACCGTCTCCAGGGAGCTCGGTATTTTACGAAACTTGATCTCCGTACTGGCTACCATCAAATACGAATAAGTGAGGACGATGTTCCTAAAACGGCATTTCGTACGCGCTATGGCCATTACGAGTTTTTGGTTATGCCTTTTGGTTTGACCAATGCTCCGACTACTTTTCAACAAGAAATTAATGACATTTTCCGAGAACAACTTGGAAAATTTGTCGTTATTTTCTTGGATGATATTTTAGTTTATAGCCGTACATTACAAGAACATGCTAGACATGTCCGCTTTGTTTTACAAACATTGCGTGACAAACAGTTTTATGCGAAGATCTCAAAATGTGAGTTCTTCAAGAAATCAATTACTTATCTAGGACATCTCATAACCGAACGAGGAGTTGAAATTGATCCTTCTCGCATTGAGAAAATCAAGCTTTGGCCCACTCTTCGGAATATTCGAGAAGTTCGATCATTCCTTGGTTTTGTGGGGTTTTTGCGAAAGTCTCTTCGTAATTACTCCCAATTGACGACGCCATTTACTGATCTTTTAAAAGGTCAAACGCGTAAGTCTACAAAACCTATTGTGTGGAATGCTACACTAGACCTTGCCTTTAAGGAACTCAAGGACCTGGTTTGCAAGGCTCCTTCACTTCTTTTACCTGATCCTTCAAAACCTTTTGAGGTTGAAATCGATGCAAGCGATTATGCTATAGGTGTTGTCTTGTATCAAGATGGTAAACCAATAGCATTCGAGAGTAAGAAACTTGATTCTGCTCAATGTCGGTATACCGTTCAAGAAAAGGAATTATTTGCAGTTATACATGCGCTCAAAACATGGCGCCATTATCTTTATGGAAATCACTTTGTGGTAACTACGGACCACGAGTCCTTGAAATATTTTTGTGACCAACAAGACCTGAAAGGTCATAAGGCACGATGGGCTGATCTCATCCAGGACTTTGATTTTTCCATACGATATCGTAAAGGTTCCATGAACACTGTCGCTGATGCACTAAGTCGCATCCGTGAAGTTAACATGCTTAGCTTCACTAAAATATCATCAGATCTTTATGATCACCTTCGAGGAAAGTATCCTGATGACAGTTATTTCGCAAAATACTGGGCAAGAGTTGAGTCTGGAACAGACACCACCACATCCTCGAAGGAATACTTCCACATTGCTAACGGTTTGCTCTACCGTAATGGGAAGGTTTGTGTTCCAGATTTACCCGAGGTCAAAAAGAGGATTCTTTTTGAATGCCATGATGCACCCTCAGCAGGGCACCCTCGAATACATCGTACACTCGTTCTCATCTCCACTCAATTTTATTAGCCTAAGATGCGTCCTGACATACATAGCTATGTGACTAAATGTCACCAGTGTCAGGTTAACAAAGCCGAGCGACTTAAAGCTGCAGGACTTTTACATCCCTTGGACATTCCCAATAATAAGTGGGAAAGTATATCCATGGATTTTATTGTTAGCCTTCCTCGCACCCAAAAAGGTCATGATGCCATCTGGGTTGTCGTTGATCGACTAACTAAAATGGCCAGATTTATTGCTACTAAAACCACGGTAACAACTCCTGAATTGGCTTACCAATTCGTTGACGAATTGTTTCGTTTTTATGGGTTACCGATGGATATCGTGAGTGATCGAGATCCAAAGTTTACTAGTGACTTCTGGACACAAGTCTTTAAGAAGTTAGAAACTACGTTGAGCATGAGCTCCACGGATCATCCTCAATCCGATGGACAGACAGAACGAGTAAATCAAATTATTGAGGACATGCTTCGAGCATACGTTGGTGCAAAACCAACAAAATGGGAACGTTATCTCCCAATTTTGGAGTTTGCTTATAACAGCTCCAAGCATACGTCGACGGGATATAGTCCTTTTATGTTGATGTATGGTTTTCAGCCACGAGCCCCGATTGATGTTAATATACATCATGATGAGTTGCGAAGTACGCAAAAATTTCTTCGGGATATGCAAGATATGTTGCATATTGCACGAGATAATATAAAAACAGCTCAAGATAGAGCGCGTTTTTATGCCGATCATCATAGGCAACCTCGTGTATTCAACCCTGGACAGAAGGTATTTTTACGTGTACCTCACAATTCTAAGACATTGTCTACGGGTAAGTGCGCTAAGTTAGCCCCATGGTTTTGTGGACCTTTTACAGTCCTCAAACGAATTGGGTCATCAGCCTATCGTCTCGCTCTTCCCGATGGTGTCGGAATTCATCCAGTCTTTCATGTGAGTCGTCTAAAAGAACTTCTAGGTTCTGGCGACGATACAGTTATGACTGAAACTCTGGTTACTTCTGAAGAATTATATTCTAAACCACATGTACCAGAAAGAATTCTCGATGTTAAAACAAAAAAATTACGTACTAAAGAAATCCGAGAATTTAAAATAAAATGGATGGATAAATCAATAAAAGATGCCGCATGGGAACGCGAAAATACTCTTAGAACTAACTTCCCTAACTTTCCATTGCAAGAGTGCAATGTTTTAAAGAGGGGGAGTATGTTACGGGCATGACCATATAATATCCCGTGGTAAGAATTTACCGTAGTATTCTATACACGTGGATAAGTGTGAGGGTTAAACGAGAGTGTAAAGAAGGGGAGGATTACTTTTAATCCTCGGGATTGAGACAACCCATTAGGTCAAGTGTGAACTTGCCTGGGGGCCTTGGGTATCGCTATAAATAAGAGGCCTAGCTACCCTCATTTGATCATCTCTTGACTACATCGAGACTCTGCTCGTGTGGTGGGTCAACTCTTGTAGCGAGTGCGCCAGCACCAGGTACGACTCGACGCCACGACGGTGGTATGCGACGCCGATCGAGGCTCGACTCCGTCTCGATCCCTTCGCTCGGGGGTGGTCGGGTGGATCGGCACCCTTCTTTCTCTTTCTCCTTTCTATCTTTCATTTCTTTATCCTTATCTTAAGCTTACTTTAGTACCTAGATCTATAATATGGAAGGCCGAGCCCTGCAGAACAAAACGACCGCGGTCGTGTGTCGGTTCCTGATCGAGGACGTGATATGCCGGTACAGGTGCGTCGGGAAGATCGTGGCTGACCGCGGGGAGTTGGACGCCGAAGAGGCTGAGGAGTTGTTCGACCGGTTAGGGGTCAAGCTCTCGCTCACCACAACGTACAATTCGGAGGCGAACGGGAAGGTGGAGCGCGGACACGGACCGATCGTCAAAGCGCTAGTCCGGGCATGCGAAGACCAGGTCGGGAACTGGCCACGGCTGTTACCTTATGCCTTGTGGGCGGACCGGACAACGCATAGTTCGGTAACCGGGTTCATTGCGTTAGAGCTCATGTTCGGACAGAAGCCGATCATGCCGATGGAACAGACGATCTCCTCTTGGGCGACAGTAGACTGGAGAGACGAGATGAGTCGGGAAGAACTGCTAGCGGTGCGTATACGGCAGCTCAAGCGGAGGCCAGAGGACGTGGAACGAGCGGCGGAGAGACTTCGGACGGCGAGGATGAATAACAAAGCCCAGTTCGACCGAACGCACCGGCTCCGACCAAAGAAAATCGAGGAAGGCGACTGGGTGCTAGTCTACAACAGCAGCCCCGACAACCAGCACCGAGCAACACGGAAGTTTGCAAAGCGGTGGTTCGGACCTTACGTGGTAACGAGCGCTAACGACAACGGGACGTATCACCTAGCGGAACTCGACGGTACGAGGATGGCGATACCGGTAGCAGGGAAGCGGATAAAATCGTTCAAGAAGCGCCACGATGGCGAACCGGATCTAAGAGGCCTGGACAACGATGACTAACAATCCGAAACGGAGGACGAACCGATGGACGAAGAACCGGAACGCGGACCGGTTTTCTCCAACCAGAGCGCAATTTTGGCGCATACCAGTGGATGCGCGGTTAGGTGGGGGCGGATGTCGTGAAGAAAACCGTCCCTTAGCGCAATCGGTGCATAGAGCGTGTGAATCGGCTCTTCACGCGTGCGCGCCCTTTAATGTATATAATAGGGAAATAGGTACATAGATATATCCTGGGTAGTTAGATTCAGTAGGTAGGAAGTAAATGAGGGAGATGGCTCCCTTCTGCAAGCCATAAAAGAGAGGGAGACGCGGGGAGAAGGGGGATCGCGCATTGAGGAGGACGAAGTGCTGTCGGACCGTAACCGAACGCTTCTCCTCTGTTTGTTCTCTATTGCTCTTCTCTGCAGGTTTTCGGGAGGCTCGCCCTGCTTCGAGGAACGCCCTTGTGCTTCCAGCAGCACCTCCATCCTATCCCCTTTCGTGCGCAGACGAACAGGCATCGACATCTGTTCGCTGGCCTGTTCGGTTGTAATCGCTCGCGTGCTTTGTTGTTTTTTTTGGTGTCATTTGATAATATACAAACATTTGTGTCTCTCTGTCTCTGTGTCCATTCGTGTTTTCCGCGTTGAAGGGCCGTGTCCCTGTGTTTCTTTGCTCATACGTAACCGGTCGTCTCTCTCTTTCTCTTTCCCCTCCTATCACCTGCTCTTCGGTTCAAGACCCTGGTGGTTCCGCCTCGTTTCTCCACACACGCGCGTAGTAACGCGACAACGTAACGCTAGTTCCCCATGTTGTTGTTGCGTCTACTGCTTTTCTAAGGAGATTTGTTGAAGATCCCCCAACAACCGTTGATTTTCTTGTTCCAAAGCAAGGAACTTCTCTTTCAAGCATTGCAGCTCCGAGAAAACGGATTGATATTCTTGAGCGCTAACAGCGGCCATAGGATGAGAGGAAAGAGGAATAAGATATTAGTATTAAATCTGGAATATACATCAATTTTCTATAGTAAAACTTAAATGAAAATAATATCCTTCATATTACAGCATATCGTCTAATGGTCAAGAGCTCGACCCATGTAACATAAGGTCATGGGTTCGAGTCTTGCCATATCATGAGAAAAAGGAGCTAAACAAATAGAAGTAGAAGGAAAGTCGAAGACCGGCCTAATCGGATGAACCGAAAAAGCAAACTCCAAAGGATCGGAAAGCCGAAAGGCTAAGCACACAACCGAGTGTGAGGACACCGAGCAGATAGGAGAAGATTGAGGATTCAGCGAGGAGCATAGGAGTAAGCATGAGAGAGAAGCAAACAATCGATCAAAGGCTGAGAGTTGGCATCGGGCACAAGTCGATTCGGACGAAATTCGATCCGAACTAGTCGATCCGACCGACTCATACAAGCCGATCAAGACGACATACGATCCGGATAACTAGCCAAATTAGGCTAACTCTACAGATTCGGCTAAATGTTGACTGCCTTGTATGTATACAGCGTTGTAAATTTAGATTAAAATTGTAATCTAGGTTTGCGGGGGGGGGATAACCCCAATCACTTGTATACGTAGGAAGAGTAGCCTTTTTATGACGGAGTTTGTTGGCATAAAACGCCGACTCCTTCCAAATTGTATCCTTAGGTGTGAACACGTTCACAAGTTAGGGCTTGAGTATATAAGCCCAACTATATCATTGTAATAGAGAGGTTTTTTCTTTTTTTCCGAAGAGAATAACAGAGCCTCCATTAGAGCTTAACAGTGTCTATCCTATCTTCTAGCTTCTTGCATATTCATACTTTGTCTGTGTTTTTTGTTGTACACATCTTCTTGTAGGTCCTCACATATTCTTCCGCATATTAGATTCCATACATTCAACTCTTATCATATTCCCCGTACAACTATTACCAAGTTTTGGCAGCAATTGTGGAAACAATAACACATTCTGATGGCTATTAATACATAGGTCACTAGCGGTTGGAGAGTGGCCACATGGAATCCTTGACTCTCCTAATTGTGTAGCATGCCCAAATGCAACAAAATCAATCCGGCATGCTTTGTGGGACTACCTAGAGACCCATCGAATATGGCGAGGGTTGGTTGCCTATTGCAATTATGCAAGGTGCAAGGCACAAGGCACAATCAAGTGGGGGAATGCATGTTAGCTATCATGGTAGGCCCCAATTGACAAATACAAATATCAGGAAGAGGGTATGACGTTGGTGATAATTTGATAAAGGCACAAGAGATCTTGTTCTCCTCCACCGACAATATCCACTCAACTCCTATTAATGCCAAAGCTCAAGTTGTGTTGGAATTGCAATAACACTTTCGATTCTCTAGAAACAACGATGTAGGCTACTCTTCTCCAATCAAACCGTGCATTAGGCGACGTTATTGTAGGAGTTATGGAGTGAACTTGTAGCCACACTAAAGAACCAATACGATGGCCTCATGAACGGAATTGATGGAGCCGAAGACAACAATTAGCCTTCTTCCAACAATGGTCGTCATCTCCCTTTCTTGAGTCTGTGGGCCTCCACATAAGATGGAACTATCCCGTCCCTACTAGGATTTGTATATAACATTCTAATCTATAAAACTTGATAGCTAATCTAGCTTGGCTCCATGTGTGAAAAATAGAATTGCTAGATTGGATATGGAGCCAAGCTATCTATGAAAGGGATGGGCAATATATGGGAGTAACAGCATACGAGATAGAGGAACATAGTCAAATGTTGGGACTAAAAGTCTATCAATTTATTAGTAAAGAAGCTTTACATACATATATTGTGGCAATTGCATGATTGCCACATTTGGCATTCCAACTTTAACAACTTACTACCAAGTTTGCAATATGCTACAATTACACAATATATGTATGTACATTTCCTAAGGTATTACATTCATATATGACAATATCCTAGAGTTCTATAATAGAAGAGTCTATGATCGATGGTCGCATTGCCTTCACCATTGTAGGTTTCATTTCCTTGCTTCATTACATTGAGATTTCATCTATTGTTGAAGTGTGGACGCTTGAATCCCCAAAATTCTAGCTCAACTATGGAAAGGAATCAAATACCTAAGACCAAAATAGAGGTTTCCAAGATGTGTGTAGAAGTGTAGGTGCTTGAATCCCCAAAATTCTAGCCCAACTATGGAAGAGCTTTCCATATTTGGTAGCATTGATTGACATATTCTCATTCGTGGGGCCTCCCCGACGAATGCATACCAATACGAATACGAATACAAATGCATGAAAAATATTCGTTAAAAAAAAATAGAGTTCATAAAGTCCCTATTTTTTAGTTTCTTAGATATATCATATAACAAAGAAAGAAAGAAATATTAACGCCTTCTAAGGCCAAATTTGGCCCATGAGACAAATGGTTTACAACAAAAAATGGGATATTTACCCATTCATCAAAAGTAAAAAATAAAAATAAAAATAGAGTTTTAAGCTAAATAGTTTTAGTAAAATAACAAACATGTTCTATATAAAAAACAGGTTCTACAATGAAAATGATGTTATACTAGGCCTAATTCCATCCAAGTCTCTCGAAGAGAAGCAAGAGGTCAAAGGGTTTCGATGTGGATGTGGCCCGTGGTCCCAATGTAAAAGGTACCCCAACCATAGCTTCTAGTCAACGTAGCTCACGTTCCCTTATCTTCTTAATCTTTTCTACTCTGTGTCGACTTGTTTTGAAGCCCAACATCTGAGGGCGTTTAGTTGTTTTTGCATTTCGGCTTCCTCAAGAGAGAGGCCGAGCGGCGTAAATGTCTTAATAGGTAGGTATATCTTAGAGGGTGGGAGAGGGTATATCTTACATAATAGGTATCTAATAGTTTGAAGAGGGTGGGAGAGGGTCCTAATATGTCTTGGTATTCCACTCGTATCTCGGCATAAGTTGGGCACTTTCATGTGAAGTGATACTCATCCTCTATCTCTATGTGGCACAACCTACATAGCATTTCCTCTCCAGGGACTCTATTAGACTAACCATTCTCAATCTCAAGTTGGTGAGATGATATCCTAAGTTGTCCAAAGGCCACCCTTAGTGCATTTGATAAGAATGTATCTAGATATCTTGGTTGTGTAATAAAACCTAACTGAGACTCAAGAGAAGTGCAACAAGTGTTCCTTATAGTACAACATTTTAGATGGGAGTGGCTCTCGTGGGGTGATCTATTTATATCGAGTGTAAATTTGCCATATTTCTTGGCGTATCACTTTATTACAGTCTTCATGAGATATTAGAGTTTGATCAGTCCCATGGTTGTACTTAAGGGGGGGTAGGTTATTAATGTTTATGTCGTTTGCAAGTAACCAACTCACCACAGTGTTATACCAAGATCTAGTGTCTCCAGACGCATGTAGGGACCGGGATGCCTCAATGGCTCGATGGGATATCCTATCTTGTGGTTGGCTATGTATTCGATGAATAAAAACTACCACCTGAAAAAGTCATTCTACTAACATCAGGGGTAGGCTGAACTCTGCTCTAATAATGTCATGTGGTACTGTCGATTTGCTTCGGAGTTGACGTGATAACATCGTCACCAAAGCTCTCTCTAATTGTGCCCACATGAAAGATGGTAGACCTGGAGCCCATACTATTGATGCATACATGAGGGAAGGGGTCACTAATAAGTCGAAGATCCATCCCTTAGTCCATGGCTCTTGAAGTATGCCTAGTGGCATTGTCTCTCTAAGAGTGAGAGGGATCCATACCCCCTCATTAGCCTATCTTTGGTTGCCTGGGACATTGAGAATTTACCTGAGCAAGCACTAAAAGTGACTCCCAAGTATACATATAATCCAACTACCTCAACTAGTTTATGAGAGAGGATTAGGTGACATTTACTCCTAACTCGGGATGATATATGAAAGATAAGGACTTTAGTTTTCGCTAAATTCACCACCAATCCTCATTGTGTACAAAAGTCATCTAGGGCATTAAGATGCTTTTGTAGGTCATGTTCCGACTCCGAGAGCAAGACAATGTTGTATGCGTAGAGTAAGAGACTAACTTGTGTATCCCCAATAGCTACTCCCTTGCCTCCCTTACGAGAATAAAATCAGTAATCTCATCAATGTAGATCCCAAAAAGAGTTGATGATAGGGGGCAACCCTGTTTTACACCAATGGTGCTAGTGAAACAATCGGATAGGCCACATGGGCATCTTATGCACCCAGAGACTTGCTCATATAGGGCATAAATGGCCTAGATCATGTCATTTGGTATCTCCAAGCTCTTAAGTCTATCAAACAACTTCTCCCTAGGAACTGTGTCAAAGGCTTTGCGGAAGTCCACAAAGCAACATATATAGTTTCTTCTTACGAGCCTTCGTCTGGTCAATTAAGCACCTAAGTGTGAAGATATGGTCAATAGTGGAGAAACTCGTCTAAAGCCAGCTTGCTCAGGTGCTCGAAGACTTAATGTTTCCATATAATCGATAAGCTCCGCTTCCATTACTATACCATATAGTTTAGCGAGCGTATGAGCTATCATAATGGTCCTATATGTATTTGGGTCCATTGGGTTCCCTCCTTTATGTATAGGGTCCATTGTGGTGGAAAACCCTTGGCGAGGGCACGGTTGAAGATTAGAGTGAGAAAGGGGGCTAGGCACTCTCGAGGATATATGATGTGCTCAACTCGCAATCCTCTATGGTCCATGGATTTCCTATGTTGTAATTTTTTTATGACCTTCATGACCCTAAAGGTCGTGAAAAGTGTCCCCATGGTAGGTCGAGGTGTGGAAGGCATTGGAATGGATGGTTGGTTTGGGACATGGTAGAGTCTCTCGATATATGTGTGCCAAATATTGGGATCCCCAATGGGTGTTTGTGGTCGTGGTTCCCGTAGTCTCTTCCATGAAAAGGCGCAATCCCTACTCATGAGCATATGGTAGAGTTTCCAATATTGAGATGCTTCCCAAGCTCGTCTTTTACGACGTGTCATCTTGCGCATCTCTTTGCAAGCCTATACTGAGTAAATAGTACCACTAAGTCGCGGCACTTTAAGTTGTCTATACAACTCTCTACAATCCTCGTCATACCACTTGTTCTATGGCATAGACCCTATTCTACTATGATTGGAGTGTTTCGTGTATGGGAAGCTACTAATTGATGCTGAGTGAAGGATGTGTGCGAGTTCTGTAGTGAGGTTCTCTAAAGGCAAGGAAGAATCAAAAGAGGAGAGATGGGCTTGAACATGTCGGGAGTAGATGTCATCGAGCTCGTGCGTGAAATGTATTATGGTGTGATGGCTTGGTTGACTAGAGTTGGTGGCGTGGGAGGTGTCACATTTTAGCTCAAAGTATAGGAAGCTATGGTCTGCACCAATGGGACATGGGGCCACCGGAAGGGGTTAACCATGTGGGTAGATTCATGGCGTCCTATTAGGTTATCAATTGTGCTTTCCCCTCCTCCATGTGGGAAACATGTGAGCGCTTCCGAGCCCGGCCACTTGGCTAAGCCATTATATATGATCATCTAGTGTCGGCTTCCAAGTTCAACCAGATGATGGCGAAATCTTGTGGCGTCCGCACCTTGATCCTTTGATGTACGCATTATGTCTAAGTCTAAAGGGTCGACATTCACCATTTCTAGGTTTCTATCCATCTGAAATATTGTGCATTGTCGGGATTGGGTTCTCGCATTGAAATCTCCTACAAGGAAGACTTCCCCTTGAGAAGAATATCGGATTATGTCATTCGATAAAGGTTCATATGGAGAAGGCCCATGTGGCGTTCCTTCATCAACTATACTCGCCTCTCCAGCCATATTATACCGGGATCCTTTCGGGGGGAAGTAACAAACGACGATAAATATTGCATGATCCTTGCTAGTGAGGACTTTCGCCCACATAAAACAGGCTTCTGGGTCTTTCTTTAGTATTTCTATCCTATTATGTATCTCTGTCCGAAATAGTATCACAACCCCTCTAGACCCTCTAGTAGTATGTTGACGTGAGGTTTGTCTAAAGACAGATTCCCAATGAAAATCGTCAACTTGTGGCAATCCGCGATTTGGACTCTAATGTGTTTCTACTAAAAAAAGTATGTCAGATACCTTCAAAATCTCCTCTAGATGACCCAGGTCTATCCAAAGTGCACCGTTACAGTTCCATAAAGTCATCCTAAGTTTATTTTCTGTCACATGGGCCACACGCCATCAATGTTAGAAATTGACGCTTTCAAAACCTTCACCTCTCGGCCACAACCGAGGAAACACGAGTCAATGCAGCAGTAAATCGAAAACACAGAGAGAGACTCGAATGCACAGGGTTTAGCGTGGAAAACCCTAGACAGGAAAAACCACGGGAGTGCAAGACTCCAACTATCACTATACGCAGGGAATGTACAATGGCGAGCTGCAAGGCGACGACCTTGAGCTCGCTGTCCTCGCCACAGGCGGCGGTATTACACAGAGGCGTCGACCTCTTCCTTTCTCTCTCTCTCACTCTCTCTCTCGGCTGCTCTCACTTCGCTCCCTCTAAGTGGAAAACAGAAAAATGAGCAACAACAACAAAACTGTTTGCCCTAAGTCATATTTATACACATATGACTTTCGGGCTATTTACAAATATAGCCTAGAGGGCCCTTGGCAAACATATTCACAAATATGTCCCCGCATCCGGATCTCTCTCCGGGTACATTCTTCATCCGGCTCCGTAGCCGGGGTCTTCATCATCCGGATCCGAAACCGGGTCTTCATCATCCGGTTCCGATACCGGGTACTCCTCATTCGGGTCTTCATTCCCGATTCCCGGACATCTGACCATCCCATCCGGAGGGACCGTAATCCCAACAAACTCCCCCTTCACTTCGGCATGGGATGTCTCTCCAGTCCGACCCTCTTCCGGCACGCTTCCAGCTTGTCGGGTGTGAGCACTTTGGTCAGCATATCTGACCCGTTCTCGTCCGTGTGGATCTTCGTCAGCACGAACTCCTAGTCTTCTATCCTTTCCCGGATCCAGTGATATCTTCGCTGGATGTGCTTCGTCCGGGAGTGATAGGCCGCATTCTTCGCAAGGTGGATGGCACTCTGACTGTCGCAGTAGAGTCGGTACTCCTCCTGCCGGATACCGAGCTCTCTAATGAAGTCCTTCATCCATATTATTTCCTTGCCGGCTTCAACAGCCGCCATGTACTCCGCCTCCGTGGTTGACAAGGCAACCGTCTTCTGCAGCCTCGACTGCCACGAAACAACTCCCCCTGCATACGTCATCACATACCCTGATGTGGACCGGCTGGTATCTGCATCAGCCGACATATCCGAATCGGTAAAGCCGTCGAGTTCGGGCTTACCGGAGCCGAATCGGAGGCACACGTTTGTCGTGCCCTTCAGGTATCGGAGTATCCACTTGGCCGCGTTCCAGTGCTCTTTGCCGGGATTGCTCATGTACCGGCTCACCACTCCGACTGCATATCCTATGTCCGGTCTTGTACACACCATTGCGTACATCAAGCTTCCGACGACAGAGGCATATGGTACTTTCATCATGTCCTCCTTCTCAGCCTTTGTCTTGGGGCTTTGCTTGCTGGACAACTTGCAGTTTGCCGGGAGGGTTGACCCGACCGGTCTTGCTTCCGACATGTTGGACCGGTGAAGCACCTTTGTCACGTACTTCTCCTGTGACAGCCACAACTGCTTCTTCTTCCGGTCCCGGATGATGTGCATCCCTAGTATTTGCCTCGCCGGACCCAGGTCCTTCATTGAGAAGGTTCGGTGAAGCACTTTCTTCAGCATCCGTATCTTGACCTGGTCCCGTCCGACGATCAACATGTCGTCCACGTACAGGAGGAGTATTAGAAAGTCTCCTCCTTCGAACTTCTTCACAAACACGCAGTGATCGGACTGCGTTTTGTGGTACCCTTCGTCGGTCATGAAAGAGTCGAACTTCCGGTACCATTGCCGGGGAGCCTGCTTCAGTCCGTAAAGGCTCTTCTTCAACCGGCATACCAGGTGCTCCTTCCCTTTCTTCTCGAATCCTTCCGGTTGCTGCATGTAGATCTCTTCTTCGAGGTCACCGTGAAGGAATGCCGTCTTCACGTCCATCTGTTCTACCTCGAGGTCCATGCTTGCCGCTATGCTCAGCACCGTCCGGATGGAGGTTCACTACCGGGGCAAATATCTCGTCGAAGTCGACACCCTTCTTCTGCTGGAACCCCTTCACCACGATCCTGGCTTTGTATCTCGGGGGGTTTCCGGCATCTCCCGGTTTCAGCTTGAACACCCACTTGTTTCGAAGTGCCCGCTTTCCTTTCGGCAACTCCACAAGTTCATATGTGTGGTTCTCATGCAGGGAATCCATCTCCTCCTGCATGGCACTTAACCACCTGCGGCTATGGGTGTCAAGCTTTGCTTCTTCAAAACTCTCCGGCTCCCCCTCGTCGGTTAGCAGCACGTGCTCTGGTTCCGGAAATCTCCGAGGGGCCCTTCTCTCTCTTAGAGGATATCTCCGTTCCGGAGCTTCGGTAACCGGCTCCTCCGTTTCCTCTTCATCCGAATCCATTTCGGGATCGGGGCCGGTTCCGGTATCAGTTTCATCTTCCTCGGCCGGTTCTGTTTCTTCACCGTCTTCGGCCGGATCCTCGAGTGCTAACCGGTCCCTTGCCGGTCGGGACTGCTCCTCGTAGAGTTGATCCTCACCGGTCGACTTGGAGCGCTTCATCTTCTTCTCCGACTCCCAGTCGGCGAGTGTCTTGTCCTCCATGAAGATGATATCACGACTCCGGAATATCTTTTTGTCGACCGGGTCCCATACTCGGTAGCCGAACTCGTCATCGCCGTAACCGAGGAATATGCATGGCCGGGTCTTTGGATCTAGCTTTCCTCTCCGGTCCTTTGCCACATGCACATATGCGAGACACCCGAACACCTTCAGATGCCGGTAGGATACTTCCCTACCGGTCCACACTCTCTGCGGCGTGTCTCCGTCCAAAGGTATTGAGGGTGATCTGTTTATCACGTATGTCGCCGTCGACATTGCCTCAGCCCAAAACCCCTTGGGTAATTTCGCATGCGCCAGCATACTCCGGACCCTCTCCATTATGGTCCGGTTCATCCTCTCGGCCAGCCCGTTCAGTTTCGGCGTCTTCGGCACAGTAAACTCGAGCCGGATTCCCTTCGAGCGATAGTACTCCTCGAACTGCCCCCCGTATTCCCCTCCGTTATCCGCTCGTATCGCTTTCAGCTTCTTGCCGGATTCCCTTTCCACTCTCGCGTGGAGTTCTTTGAAGACGCACAACACTTGGTCCTTTGTCTTCAACGGTGCTGTCCACAGCTTCCGGCTGTGGTCATCAATGAATGTCACGAAGTACTGGGCTCCGCCATGTGACTTCGTTTCTACTTGACACACGTCAGTGTGCACCAACTCCAATGGTGCGCTACGTCTCGTCGGTGGCCTTGAGTGGAAGGAGGTTCGGTTCTGCTTACCGGCCAGGCAATCGGTGCACTTCTCCAGGTGCACATGCTTCACTGGAATAAGGTTGCCTTCTGCAAGCCTCTTCATCCCCTTCTCACTCATGTGGCACAGTCTCTTGTGCCACAGCTCACCGGCAGTGTCGGCTGCCACGTTCAACTCCTCCGGACACAACCAGGCATTCATAAGGTACAGTGTGTTGACTTTCCGGGCCCGAGCCACTATCAGGCTCCCCTTGCTGAACTTCATTACGCAGTTCCGGATGCTACCTGTGTAGCCTTCATCGTCTAGCCTCCCGGCCGAAATCAGGTTCAATCGAACCTCCGGAACGTGTCGGACATCCTTCAGCAACATTTTGCATCCGGTCGAGGTTGTCAACCACACGTCTCCTATGCCGGCAATCCGGCACGTACCTTCATTTCCCATCCGAACACAGCCATGCTCACCGGCTGTGTAGGATGAGAAGTATCTTCTTTTCGGGGTCAGGTGGAATGACGCTCCGGAATCGACCACCCAGGTAGTCTCATCGCCGGCAATGTTTAGTTCACCTTCTTCGGTGATGAGCATGATCTCCTCTTCACTTGCCGCGAGTGCCGTCGTTCCTTTCCGGTCCTGCCCTCGCCGATCCAAACCATTCCGGTCCGTGGCTCCCCGGTAAGCATCGTTCCGTTCCGAAGACTTCTTCGAATCGGTGTCGTCGGCTCCGTTGTCTTTTCGGTAATGCCGACAATTCTTTCGGAAGTGCCCCGGCTTCCCACAGTGGAAGCATGTGGGCCTTCCTCTTGACTGTGACCGGGTCCCCGACTTCTCCCGTCTTTGCGGACTCCGGTTCCGTTGTCTTCCCCGATCCGATTCGGTAAGCAGCATCTTCGGATCGGAGGCCGGTTCTTTATCTCTCCGACGCGCTTCTTCGTTCAAAATGCTTGTCTTTACCGTTTGTAGGGACAAGTTATCTTCGGTGCAGGAGGTGCTGAGAGTCACCACCAAGTTCTCCCAGCTTTCCGGCAATGTACACATCAGCATGATGGCTTGCATTGCATCCTCCAACGGGAACTTGATCGCCGCAAGCTGGTTCACGAATCCCATGAACGTGCTTACGTGTTCCACCATACTCTCGCCGTCCCGGTACTTGAGGTTCACTATCTTCCTCATCAGGGAGGTCCGGTTCAACGCATTCTTCCTCTCGTAGAGGCCCGACAGCTTCTGCCACATCTCATATGCGTTGGTGTCGTTCGCCACATGTTGTAGAACGCTCACGTCGACGTATTGCAGAATGGTTGCAACGGCTTTCCGGTTCAGAAGCCTCCATTCCGTCTCAAGTACCCCCTTGGGTATTTCCGACCTGTCGATCGGTTCATACAGGTCCCGAACAATGATCAGATCCTCCATCTTTATCTTCCAGTCGGCGTAGTTCTGCGCATTCAGCACCATCATCCCCGGCTGCCCGCTGCTGCCGCCTTCCATTTTCTGCACTGCAGTCGCTCTGATACCAGATTGTTAGAAATTGACGCTTTCAAAACCTTCACCTCTCGGCCACAACCGAGGAAACACGAGTCAATGCAGCAGTAAATCGAAAACACAGAGAGAGACTCGAATGCACAGGGTTTAGCGTGGAAAACCCTAGACGGGAAAAACCACGGGAGTGCAAGACTCCAACTATCACTATACGCAGGGAATGTACAATGGCGAGCTGCAAGGCGACGACCTTGAGCTCGCTGTCCTCGCCACAGGCGGCGGTATTACACAGAGGCGTCGACCTCTTCCTTTCTCTCTCTCTCACTCTCTCTCTCGGCTGCTCTCACTTCGCTCCCTCTAAGTGAAAAACAGAAAAATGAGCAACAACAACAAAACTGTTTGCCCTAAGTCATATTTATACACATATGACTTTCGGGCTATTTACAAATATAGCCTAGAGGGCCCTTGGCAAACATATTCACAAATATGTCCCCGCATCCGGATCTCTCTCCGGGTACATTCGTCATCCGGCTCCGTAGCCGGGGTCTTCATCATCTGGATCCGAAACCGGGTCTTCATCATCCGGTTCCGATACCGGGTACTCCTCATTCGGGTCTTCATTCCCGATTCCCGGACATCTGACCATCCCATCCGGAGGGACCGTAATCCCAACAATCAATTGGTGGCATGATCATTTATTATCACACATTCATCTCGGTAAAAAGCACGATGCCCCTCTTTACGAGCTTGTATGACTCGCGGCATACAAGTTTTACAATGCTCAATTTGCATCTTGGTCAGGTCTTCATCGAGGTAGATAGGGTCCCCGCCCAATCCTCGAAGAATTTGTCTCTTTTTAAAAAATGTACGGCGAGCGAAGAAGAAGGGTGGAGCCATAGCATAGTTAAGAGGGTGTAACAGCCAAAACATTCATGAGGGGTAACGGTTCACACGCTAAGCATAACCGCCCATGACCCTATATAAAGTGCATGGAAAACTTGTAAAAAAATCTTAATCGTAATTTTGGTATGAAGAACTCTGAAATATAGATCTATTTTGCTTGATTCCTATGTTGAGTCATTGTACTCTGTGTTTTAAGTACATAAGGAGCCTGTTGTAGCCGTGAGCGTAATCTCCATAGCCTCCACGATCAAGATAACTATTACGATTCCTGTATACACTCGTTCACTCCTTCCCTAACCACGATACCCTTGAGCCGAACCCCAAAGGACCGAGGATTCTGTTACACTTGCGTGTTCCTCTAGTAGCTTTGATGTGAACCATTTTCCCTATACATGGGCACTTTTTACTCTAGTGCTGGCTAGAGGTTTTTTTTCCCATGTTACCACATACATGAGTCACTCATAAGTGGTGGTACTTAGTACTTAGGGATATATATTTCCGCTCCTATTTTTTCAGGAATAATCATCAATAGAGAGCTATTCCAGCCATTGCCTTCCTTGTGTGAGTGCTTCTTTCTTTGAGCTTCTTGTGTGTTTCCCACTCTTCCTCACATACCCAACAGTGGTATCAGAGCCAAGTTCTTCATCCTCTCCATCTTCGGTTGTCCGCATCGCGGTGTCGCGGCGCGCGCGCACTTTTCATTGTGCAAATCAACTTCCGAATATAGAGAAGTGTATTTCAGCACTTGGAGCGCATTTTCAGCAGGTACCCTGCTGTTTTACCCCCATTTCGAAGCCGTTCGTGTAGTCGAAATCGTCATCCGAGTGATAGTTTGTGAGCTGCATTTTCAGCACTCATTTCCGATTTGTTGAGGTAATATTTTACCACTTTCTTGTTCTTTGGTAAAATGGCAAACAATGGTGATTTGTTTGGCATGCTTCAAGCTGAAGATAAGCTTGATGGGACAAACTATCCAATGTGGTCCTACATGATGAAACACTTTCTTGTTGCCAAACAACTATGGAACATAGTGGTAGATGTAGATCGACGCCCCGCCGGTCCTACTACTTCACAGTCTACTATCACAGATACAGGTTCATCTTTGAGCACAGTGACTTCATCTACTCCACCAACACAAGAGCAACTTAGATGGGATGGAAAAGATGCTCAAGCTCATGCATTGATTGCACTTTCTGTGAAGCGTCATATAGTTCCACATATTCGGTCATGCTCTACGTCCAAACAAGCATGGGACACTCTTGCTTCGTTGTATGCCGTGCGTAACGAAGCACGTGTTGCATATTTGAGAAAGCAACTTGAGGATGTATATATGGCTGAAAATGAGTCGGTAGATGTGTATGTGACACGCATTAAAGATTTGAAAGAGCAATTGGCAAACATTGATGAGATCATTTCGAATACATCACTTGTCTCTACGTTGTTGAAAGGATTACCCGAATCTTTTCAAAGCTTTGCTACTACTATTCGTTTGGTTGCAAAAGGGAATACGGATATGTACGCATTTGATGAGGTTGTGTCTCTTCTTTTGCAAGAAGAACAATCTAGAGTGAATAGAAGTGGTTTGATAGAGGGAACACAAACACTTGCTATCTCACAAAAAGGAAAAGGCAAGCATGGTTCAGCTTTTGGTTCTTCAAAACCAAAGCCTCAACCTCCCTCTTTCACTTATTCCTCTAATGATGGTGATTTGCAAAAGAAGAAAAGATGCAAATATTGTCGAAAGGTTGGCCATACGATTGAAGAATGTAGAAAGCTTGTTAAGCGCAATGAGAAGAAGAAGGAATCCGGCATGACCATTTCTGAAAATGTTTCAAGTGCAAAGAGTGATGAGGCCAACATGGCTCAAGATTATTGGGCATGTGTTGTTACATATCATTATGATGCATCATTGCACTCTAAATGTATGGTTGTAAGTGAGATTGATTCGGATTGGTTCTTTGATAGTGGTGCTTCAAAGCACATTACTTCATGCAAAAGTTTTTTTGCATCCTTGAAAGATGCACCCAAAGGTGGACATGTGGTGTGTGCAAACAATGCCTCTTATCCTATCATTGGAGTAGGAGAAATTGAGCTTTCCGCTGCAAATGGAGGTGTTGTCATCTTAAAGAATGTATTGTATGTGCCCGGTATCAAGAAGAACTTAATTTCGGTTCCTTTGATTGACAAAGCCGGACTTCATGTACATTTTGTTGATGATAAGTGCATGGTTCACGATTATAGCAATGGTGATGTTATCGTGATGTCCGGTACATTATGCAATGGCTTGTACCGTTTAGATACATACAAGAGGGCTTCTCTAAATGCCTTGGCTGTACATACTTCTTCCATGGCTGAAATGGAGCTTTGGCATGCTCGTTTTGGTCACTTGAACTTCAATAGTTTGCTTCACTTGCAAAAGAAGGATATGGTTATTGGGTTGCCTACACTTGAGTCCATTGAAAAACATGCATGTGAAGGTTGCATTCTTGGAAAAATGCATCGTGCTTCTTTTCCAAAAGATAGTCATACACACACTACAAGAAAATTACAACTTGTTCATAGTGATGTGTGTGGTCCTGTAAAGACTCCATCTTTTGGAAAGCATGTATATTTTGTTACCTTCATTGATGATGCTACTCGTCATACATGGGTGTATCCTATGAAAGCAAAGAATGAAGTCTTTTCTTGCTTCAAATCATTTTTAGCTATGGCTGAAAATTTTTCCGCAAATAAGCTCTTGACTCTACGCACGGATCGTGGTGGCGAATATATGTCACATGAGTTTAATGCTTTTCTTTGTGAAAGAGGTATTTTACATCAATGTACGGTGCCATATACACCTCAACAAAATGGTGTTGCAGAACGCAAAAATAGAACACTCTTAGAGATGGCACGATGTATGGTTAAAGGAAAGCATCTTCCTAACAAGTTTTGGATGGAAGCGGTTATGTGTGCAAATTATGTGTTGAATCGTTGCCCTACAAAAGCGTTGAGAGTCATTACGCCATATGAGGCTTGGAATGGACATAAACCTATGGTTAGTCATATGCGTGTGTTCGGTTGTTTGGCATATGCTCTTGTGCCATCACAACAACGTCACAAACTTGATGACAAGGCAAAGAAATGCATATTTGTTGGTTATAGTGCGGAAAGTAAGGGATATCGTTTGTATCATCCATTGACGGACACAATTATTGTGAGTCGAGATGTGGTATTTGCTGAAAATTCAGCTTTCCCTTTTCTTGAATGCAAAAAACAACCAACAGTTAGCTCACAAGATGTGTTTGATACACTCATGCCTTTGTTCCAAAGTGTTGCGCTTGACCATGGACATGTAGACCAGCCAAGTGAGTCTCAAAGGGATAAAAATTTCCAGCAAATAAGTGTTGAAAATGCACGAAATGTCCAACCAAATGTGGCTGAAAATGAGCATGAAATTCAGCCCACGCATGATGTACATATTGAAGATGTATTACATAATGAACGTATGGCTATCGAGAGGTCACAAACTATGCCGAGGTGGCTGAAACAAACTTTGCAAGATAGCAAATTGAGTGCACCTTTACTTGGTAAAACAAGATCAAGCTCTCGCCATGCATCAGGTAATTTTGTGGATTATTCTATTGTTGCAATAGCATGTAATGAGGAGCCACTTACTTTTGAAGATGCATGTGATGATCCACATTGGATGAGTGCTATGCAATCAGAAATGGATTCCATTCATAAAAATGGTACTTGGGAGTTATGTGAATTGCCAAAAGGAAAGAATGTGATTGGTACTAGGTGGGTTTACAAGATTAAACGAAAGCCCGATGGTAGTATTGATCGCTACAAAGCTAGATTGGTTGCCAAAGGATATGCCCAACAATATGGCATTGATTATGAGGAAACTTTTGCACCTACTTCACGCATGACTACCATTCGTACCGTGGTTGCATTGGCTGCCCAAAGAGGTTGGAAAATGCATCAATTGGACATAAAAACAGCCTTTTTAAATGGTGATTTGCAAGAAGAGGTTTATGTGAAGCAACCTCCTGGATTTGCTACGAAAGAGAAAGAGCATATGGTTTGTCGCTTGCATAAGGCCTTGTATGGTCTCAAGCAAGCTCCGCGTGCATGGTATGAAAAAATCCATAAGCACTTGATTTCTCTTGGCTTCACATGTAGTCCGATTGAAAGCACACTTTATGTACGCAAAGATGGGGTTGATCTTCTAGTGCTCGTTCTTTATGTTGATGACATACTCTTGACTGGGTCATGTGATGCAAAACTCGATTTTCTTATGGCTGATTTGCAGCATACTTTTGAAGTCACTTATCTTGGTCTTTTGAGCTACTATCTTGGCATCCAGTTTGTATCCGTTGAGGGGGGAATGTTTATGCATCAAGGAAAGTATGTTGAAAAACTACTTCAGCGTTTTGACTTTGAGGATTGCAAGCCGGTTTATACACATGTGGAGACAGGATTTAGGTTCTCTGTTGAGGATTCTAGTGATGCGTTTGATACTTCTCTTTATCAACAAGCTGTGGGATGTCTTATATATGCATGCAATACAAGGCCGGATATACAGTATGCAGTCTCCCAATTGAGTCGATTCATGCATAACCCTGGCACTAAGCATTGGCAAGCAGTGAAACGTGTGTTCAGATATCTTAGAGGCACTTTGAGCTTGGGTCTCTTTTATGGCAGAGATACTCAGCCATGCTTGCATGCTTTTACAGATAGTGATTGGGCTGGTTGTTATGATACTCGCGTGTCCACTAGTGGTAATTGCTTTTTCTTTGGAAACTCATGTATATCTTGGTTGAGTAAAAAGCAACCTACAGTGGCGACATCAAGTTGTGAAGCTGAGTACAGGGCAGTTTTCACAGCTACAATGGAGTGTATATGGCTAAGACGCCTTTTGATGGATCTTTGCATGGAGATTGAAGTTGCTACACGTATTCTCACAGATAGTCAGAGTGCATTGGCTGTTGCACGAAATCCTGTATTTCATGCACGGACCAAACACATTGAGGTGCATTATCACTATGTGAGAGAGCGCTTTCATGCAGGAGATATTGATTTGGTATATGTGCCTACACAAGATAACGTGGCAGACATATTCACCAAAGCTCTTCCACGAGAAAAGTTTGAAGCTTTTCGCAAAGCTTTAGGCTTATTGCCTTGTGGGGGCTGATCTGTCACTCCTTGTACATGTTCACATCATTCGCTCCAGGGGGGTTTGTTACACTTGCGTGTTCCTCTAGTAGCTTTGATGTGAACCATTTTCCCTATACATGGGCACTTTTTACTCTAGTGCTGGCTAGAGGTTTTTTTTCCCATGTTACCACATACATGAGTCACTCATAAGTGGTGGTACTTAGTACTTAGGGATATATATTTCAGCTCCTATTTTTTCAGGAATAATCATCAATAGAGAGCTATTCCAGCCATTGCCTTCCTTGTGTGAGTGCTTCTTTCTTTGAGCTTCTTGTGTGTTTCCCACTCTTCCTCACATACCCAACAGATTCAACATTGTGTTACTCTAAACCGGTAACACTTTTGGCACGCCTAGTGGGACTGCAATAAACACAGAAGAACATAGGGGAATGGATGTCGTCTAGCCATTGAGGCAGCAAAGAGACAAACTGATGAGGTAAACCTTAGATTCGGGTAGAATCCCGACGGGCGACAAAACTCACCTTGGAAAGGTCACGCCTCACCAACGGCTTACCAGATCGCGACGACAGTGTGTTCGAGTCTGCGCTCACTGAGCAAAGCACAACTGGTCAAGAGGTCCTCTGCCTACTTCACCCGGTCATTGAGAGCACTAGTGGGAGTACTTTTGAGACCAACAGAGCACGCCCACGACAATATCGGGCATTACACGTGTGACACCATGGCATGCTCATACCCACATTACAATGGTTAAACTGATACCGAGGCCCATGCGGGGTCTTTTCTCAACGTTTGGAATGCGAACCATGTCACACAACAACTACCTGAAGCCGAGGCCAATGCGTCCAAAAATCGCAGAGTTTGGGTTGACTCTTGACAGATGAGTGGCGCGGTTGCAGTCCTAGCTCGACCTTACCACCTTCGCAACTTTTGACCAGCTTCACACGGTGTTCCTTCAGCTTTTTCACCAAAGTATTCCGCAACGCGAGATCATTGGTCAGTTCTATTCCCTTTGGTAGTTTAACTAGGAGTCCATCGCCGACTTCGTCATCCATTTCCAAAACCTCCATAGCCAACTAACGCGGGCACCCATCGAGGAGAAAGCCTTGTGTAGACCCATATGAACGATGTCAAGCATGCTCGATTTCACGGCCTAGACAGCGAACACGGTCATCGACCGGGTTCTTCGGTTGGAACTAGAGGATATAGAGGAAGGCATGTTCATGACATCCTTACGATAGGCATTACCACGAGATGACGAGTACCAGTTCCGACAGGCAATCCAATGATCCATCTGCCAAACCCGGGCCATTCGTTAGTCGATTGCAATATGCAGGTACATTGCCCCATTTGCCACTCCAGGGCACACAAAGTCAATGAATGCGAGTATAACCACTTGAATCAACCCACGACACTGGTTCGGAGAATAGAACCACAACACAATGGTCGACAACCGAACGAGCGATTTCGCCAGGACGAATGATATCGAACCATAGAGCGGAATCGTTACAATGATCGTATTCGCCAGGAAGACGACCATTCTTGGGACGAGGAAGATAGAGACGACGAGGACTTTCGTCAAAATGTCAACCTGTACAACAATTGAAATGGGAAACGCTAAGAGAATAGGCACCCCACGAATAATAAAGGTGAACAAACCGAACCACGGGCATATGGCGGCAATCGACAAGCGTGTAACTAGCAACCACACAACGACAATTCGAAGGAAGATTGATGCCGACCAAGCAACAACAACCAACGCGATTATCGCAGGAAACCCCGGAACACGCAACACTGCCAATACCAACTGCGCCCTCATAATCAGCCGGAGTCACAACTCGAGCCAGTGACTCCACAAACAACAGAAAGAGGTGAGTCTAGTGTGCACTGTTTTATTTGCCAGTAACCAGGCATTACGCGACTCAGTGCCCGCGACGTGACAAGGTGAAGGGACCACCGGTCAACACGATCACTGCAAAGGTCCAACAGGTAACCACCCACAGCAAAACCAAGGCAGCTGAGTGGGAAGTCCAAGATGACATATGCAAAGTCGCAAAAATCTGGGTCGAAAAAACTAACATCGCAAACGTCAACCGAATGCGCCAGGATCGAATAGCCAAAGCGTCGTCATCCAAAACGGAGGAAGCAGTGACTGATAATGACCCGATATGACAAGCCCTCGCTGATTGGTAGATCACGATGACAATGAATAAGCTATTAAACTTAGTTCGTAGATTTCGGCAAATAATGGAAGCACAAATGTGCAAGGCGGACCGGGTAATGATTCCCACAAATTTTGCCGAATCAACAACAGGACCAACAATGGTCAACCACAGTAACTCAGCCATTAAAGTTATTCTATAAGGGGAGGAAATTTAGGGGTGTATCATCGATGGCGGCTCTAGAGTCAACGTAATCGACAAAGCCACTTGCAACCGCTTGGGCATCACAAATTGGGAAGCGTGCCCATTCTATACCCACTAGGTCTGGCCATTAGGGCTACTACACAAATTAAAAATAGTGGTCGGCACATGTTTGCAATATCAGTAGTGGTATTTGAAGAGAATATGCGGAATAATCTTCGGCCACAACCGAGACTTAGATCACTTGATGATAATCAAACATAGTAAAAAATGAGAAATGGAAGTAAGTACACAAACAAAAGAGAATGCACAGGATGTTAACGTGGAAAACCCTAAACGGGAAAAACCACGGGAGCCCACAGACTCTGAACTATCACTATGTGAGGAGAATACAACAGGGGAGCACAGAGGCAACGACCTCGTGCTCACAATCTTCGCCTAGTGGCGGTTACAACAAAGACTCACTCTATCTCTCTCTCTCTCTCTCTCTCTCTCTCTCTCTCTCTCTTTTCCTCTGCTACGCTCTATACAATAGTTACACACAATAACACTATATAACAAATAATGACAACCATAATGAACTACAACAACAACCTCTTGTTTGCCCTAGGTCATATTTATACTAATATGACTTTCGGGCTATTTACAGATATGGCTACAATGAGCTAACAGAAACATATTTACATCTATGTCCCTTCATGCGGTGAGAGGTTCTCACCGGGTACTCATCATCCGGTTCTCATTGGGCCTTTATCATCCCATCCGGAGGGACCGAAATCCTAACAGTATTGGCCCTTGACGATTTGGGGGCATACCCCTTACTAGTAGGATGTCCATGGTTGTGCTCGACAAACATCAAGTAAAATTGGGAGTACAACAACATTAGTTTTTGTCAAGGCCGAGCAAAGATTCGGGTGCCAACGCAGGAGAGCGCCCCACTGACAAAAGCCATGACTCTACTATATGCAAAAGAATTCCACATGCTAGAGGGATTAAACGATGAGGAATTGGAAAATTATCTAGAAGAGAACCCTCGAATCGTCCCCTTGTTCGACATTGACGTCACGGAAACGACCGAGTCATAGACCACTCTTGTGACAAACGACAAAGAGGATTGCAAACTAGATATGGAGGCACTCACGGAACTCCACAGGGCGTAGTATGCATTCGACCGAGAGATGGAGATATCTAGACACGCCACGACATTGGCACTAGAAGAAATCAATGTTGGAAGTTTCAACGTACTGCAACCTCTATCGATTCCGAAGGACTTATCTCCTTCCGAAAAGGCAGCCATGATCGATTTATTACATGAATATTAAGATGTGTTCACATGGTCCCACAAAGATATGAAAGGGCTGGATCCGAAATTCTACAAGTAGCAGATTAACCTTGCAATGGATGTGAAGCCTGTCCAACAACGATATTCCACATAGACAAGACAAATAAGGATCCCAAAGTATATAAGGAGGGCCAAAATCTATTCAAGGTGACTTAAGCTAAACTAACCAAATGATTGGGTGTGGCCTAACTACTTGTAAATGTTTTGGCCGACCAGATCCGGTGAGACGACAACCAGCGACCGAGACCGGGACCGGATGGTGACGGATAGGATCGGATTGAATCGGTCGGTTGATTGCGGTGCATGGTGTTTTGAAGATTTTCGGTTTAAATACAAGACCAAAAGCCTAGTAGTATTTTGTGTTTTAAAAGGGATGTGAGCAAGGCTTGAACAATGAACTTACCACTAAGCCAAGTGATGACTTTAGAAATGTTTTTACTATCATTATACTTTCACATGTAAATTCTCATACATGAGAGCTTGAATAAGTGACATGGTTATCATGTAACACATGTAATACATGAGCGCCAAATGGCAAACATACATCTCATGCATGTCTTGCACCCTCACAACCATCATATGCATGGGGACATCTATAAAAGAGTGGATGGAGAGGAAAAACGAGCTATGTTTTAATCAAGCAAGCTTTGTACTTTATATCAAAATTAATATTAAGAAGAAAATTTGTTATCCAATTGATGATATATCTTGTTCCTCAAAACTAAAGTAAAGGGTTCAATCTTAATCTCTCTCTCTCCATTTCAATCTTTCTCAATCTAAAGTCAACCATCCTATCTATAAACGATTACTTGTGGAAGCGTTAGAAAACAGAGAAAGTAGAGAATACACAGAGTACACGGGAGAGACAGAGAGAGCAGAACGTAAAAACTATATTCAAAACAATATAATCACTCTGTACATACAACTATGCTCAGTAGCACTATTTATATAAGTCCTCGTGGGACTAACAAAAGTACCGCGTACTTCAATGCTCACACGAGCATCTGACACTTAGTACAAGACTATAACTGCGTAGTAGTCTAAACTAATACTAGGCTTCCAGTTACCGATTGGATGCGGCTAATCAGCTCCCCAGCTCTGTTGCTTGCCGGCTCGGTTGCTCACCGGCTTACCGATCCGTCTCGCTCACCGGCTCAGGCTTATCCAGCCGATCCGGCTCCAGTTGAGCTTGCTGCTCAACACTCCCCTTCAAGCTCAACTTGAGGTTGGATCCTAGTGTCAGCCTCTATGGCAGTCGGTTCTTCCAACCGACTTCTCCTGGCGTCGCTTCGCCTTGCTCACACTCCTCGTCCAGTCCGGTCCTGTTTGCCGCGACCCTTTTGGTTCTGCGCGCCTCAACCTTCTCAATCGGCATGTCTGCTCAATAGGCCCCTCTCAGCTCCTTTGCTACTATGACTCCTTGCCGATCCGCTAGTTCCTCCGTGATGGCATTGATTTCCGCTGCGTCCGTGTCTGCTTGGCCTCTAGTTGATTCGGTTCATCCGGATCCGTCTGTTGATCCGAATCAGAGAAAGTAGAGAATACACAGAGTACACGGGAGAGACAGAGATAGCAGGACGTAAAAACTATATTCAAAACATTATAATCACTCTGTACATACAACTATGCTCAGTAGCACTATTTATACAAGTCCTCGTGGGACTGACAAAAGTATCGCGTACTTCAATGCTCACACGAGCATCTGACACTTACTACGAGACTATAACTGCGTAGTAGTCTAAACTAATACTAGGCTTCCGGTTACCGATTGGATCCGGCTAACCGGCTCCCCAACTCTGTTGCTTGCCGGCTCGGTTGCTCACCGGCTTACTCATCCGTCTCGCTCACCGGCTCAGGCTTATCCAGCCGATCCGGCTCCAGTTGAGCTTGCCACTCAACACTATCTTATCTCAATCTCTCTCTCTATCTTAAATACTTTCTCGCTAAAGCTACTGCAAACTTCGAATCCTTCTGGTCCAGAACCCCGGCGGTTTCGCCTCACGATCCGCACATAGTGATGGATCTTCACGACAATGTATCTAGCGTCAAAGAGGAAATAGACAAACTTTAAAAAATCGGGTTCATCCGACCAGTGAAGCAGGCGACTTGGCTGAGTCCGACTATCGATGTGCCGAAGAAAAACGAGAAAATTCGAGTTTGTGTCAACTATAGAAAACTGAACATGGTGACGATAACCAACACATTTCCCTTACCATTCATGGATGGCATACTCGATACAGTCGCTGGACATGAGATGTACAATTTTTTAGATGGCTTCAATAGCTACAATAAAATCCGTATGCACCTCGACGATCAGGAGAAGATGGTGTTCGTGATAAATTGGGGTGTATTCGTAGCCGTAGTGATGATGTTCGGGTTCAAAACGGCGCGACAACATTTCAATGCATCATCACAGAAAATTTCGGTGAATGCATATTTGCCTTTATGCAGGTTTTCCTCAACGATTTCAAGGTGTACGACGCGCACAATGAGCATCTACATCACCTATAGTTATGGTTTGACCGATGTCGATCAGCGCAGCTAAGCCTCAATCCGGCAAAATGCGCATTTGGCGTAACAAGTGGCGCTCTCCTTAGCCACATAGTAACCCGTGAAAGCATTGCGGTCGATCTAGGAAAGATCAAGGAAATCATTGAGCCACCAACCCCAAAAAACTCCAAGGCCCTGAGTTGTTTCCTCGGATAGAGCCTCTGGCACAGTCGGACGTTGTGATACTCGACTGACTTTGTGACATCGCTACATGCAGCAGTACAATGAACGCCATTAAGATATACCAAGACAGAGGACAAGGCATACATTGCCTTAACGGTGATGCTAACAGAAGCACGGGGCATACAACCACTGGATTGGACGCAACCGTTCCATGTTGTTGAGATACAAGCTCAGCATGGGCCAAATCGGCTGAAGAAGCCAAGGGCCGAGAGCTAGGATCTGAATCGAAGAAAGTTCGATTCGGGTGGGCCGAGTCGGAAGAATTCCAAAAAGGCCATTGAGGGCCTATATTCCTATTATAGTACATAGGAATATTGTAGGCAGAATTAGTGCCAGGCTCATTTATGAGCATTCAAGTACTGACGGTACTTGTGTCCACCCACTCATCAGGGGCTTGTATAAAAAGTGCTCACTCAGCACAACATTTGTACTTAGTGTTTTACAGAGTGTTTATTATTGGAAATAGAAATTGTTGTTTGCTCTCTCTCTGTCTCTCTTTCTCTCACACCATTCTCTGTGTTTACCTATTGTCGAGTTTCTGAAACCAACTGTGTACTCAATGAGTGTCTATCGCACGCGCTTTTGCACACATATTCTTTCACATGGTATTAGAGCGTGAGGTTTGAGACTCCTACAACCGATAGAAAAGCAAGCGAACGAGAAAGAGACACAAGTTTTCTCACTTTTTCAGAAAAGAAAAGACAAGAACATGGACAGAGGAATGGGAAGCTCGCTTCTAACCGAAAAGCTTGGTACGAGCAACTATGCATCTTAGTTGTACAAGATGCACCAGTACCTACTCAAGCACAGTTACTAGAGTTACGTCGAATGAGCTAATGATGCTACACCTAAGTCGACACACAGATTTGTTGACCTAGGAACAGGCAGCAAGTAGAGTTCTCTACTGCTTTGCCTCGAAGGTTCTTCATTGGCTTCCGTTTTGCGGCCGAAGTTGGGAGTTGTTGTCGTAGGTCAGACCTCGTCTGCCTTGTCCTTGGCCGAATCAGCCTCTCGCTCGTCCGCGTCCTCTTCCTCCGTTCGAGTGCGTGTAGAGCATGTGGCCTTCCAACTCATTGCTCCTTCCACGCACGTGGTTTTCTTCGACCAATAGCATTGATTGGAGCTCGAAGGAGGGAGATTTCTCCCTTGCTAGAACGGCGGTTCACATCGTGCCGAACCGTGGTGCGAGGCCGCCGAGGCATATTTGCACCATCTCATCATCATCTATACTTATGCTTATCAAGCCGAGCGAGTCGCAAAGCTCCTTGATCTTCAAGGTGTATGTCGTGATGGACATGTCCCTTTGTTGAATGTTGTTCAACTCTTGGCGGAGTTGAAGCCTTCTTGCGGTTGTGTTTGCCGTGAAAATCTTTCGTAGATTTTCCCATTCCTCCTTTGGCGTCTTGGCTTCGTGAATGTAGTCGAGCATGTGATCGTGAACACATGTCGCCAAGCAATACATCACGCGGCTTGCGGCTTGCTCCCATGTCGCGTATCCGGGAGCCGCTTCGGCGGGTCGTTCTTCGTGCTCTCCTTTGATGTAGCTCCAATAGCCTTGTCCGACAAGGTATTGGTGCATCTTGTACTCCCAAGATGCGAAGTTGTTTCAATCCAACTTCTCGGTAGGGAGAGCGCTCCCCATTTGAGTATTCATTATGTCGATTCTTCTTCTTCTTCTTCTTCTTCTTCTCTCTTCGAATGCGAGCTATGTAGAGAAACTACGATAGTGATGAGCTGGTTCTTGGTCATCGGCGTAGAGCACAACACACGATCATGATGAGGCGAATGGGCTAGATCGAGCACCAAATCGCTCTGATACCATGTAAAGAATCGGGTATGATTCTTGTGTAGCGGAATAGGTGTGAACTATGTGTGTGTATGAGAGAGAGAGAGTGTGTGAGAGAGAGATAAGGAGTAAGACAGAGAGTATACGCAAGTTAGATTGTATTAACAAAGGAGAAAGACTCAACTACCATACAAGGTGGGAGGAGGGTGCTTTATATAGTCACCCTCTCTCTTCATTAACTACAAGACTCATGGAGCATGGGGAATGTGAAAGCTCATAAGTTATGTGTCATAGAATATGATTCTATGACTCATACTAAATGCTAGAATACAAAGAGGTGACATAATGGTGACTCTTGACCGTTGGAGTGTCTATTCACTCTCAAGGTGAGTTCACACACTAGACCAAGTTGAGCTTGATTCTCAAGACTTGTATTGACAGGAACTACACGCTCCCGATGAACAACGCTCGGCCACAACCAAGCTTAGGATCAAACACAGAAAACAGGGAATGAATGCACGACACAATGGAGAGAGGAGTACACAGGAAAACCCAAACGCGGGAAAAACCACCGCAGTCCACTGACTGCTAACTATCACTATGTAACAATGTACAATAGATGAACACAGAGGCAACGACCTCTTGTTCACTGTCTTCGCCACAGGTGGCGGTTACAACAGAGATATGAACTCTTCGTCTCTCTCTCTCTCTCTCTCTCTCTCTCTCTCTCTCTCTCTCTCTCTCTCTCTCTCTCTCTCTGTACACTATTGCGCTCTAATCGTTTTACGCCAACGAGAATAACAACAACAACATACTAAGTTTTCCCTAAGTCATATTTATACTAATATGACTTTTCGGCTATTTACAAATATAGCCCCGATGGACTCTCAGAAACATATTTACGAATATGTCCCTTGGGCCTTCACCATCCGGCTCTTTCCAGGTACTTGTCATCCGGTTCTCACCGGTTCTTCCGTAGTCGAGTACTCTTCATCCGGTTCTCACCAGGTCTTCACCATCCGGCTCTTGCCGGGTACTACTCATCCAGTTCTCACCGGGTCTTCCGTTGCCGGGTACTCCACATCCGGTTTCGGCCTCGGCCTATCGGCCTCAGCCGAGTTTGCTCATCAATACTGTTCTTCTCACTTCCCTAAAGTAGACAACACGAACCTTCAGAAACAAGTTAAGGACCTTGAGACATCTAGGGAAGATGGTGAAATATCTTCCCTAGAGGATATTAAGGACGTGATAGAAAAGGTTAAGGGAGAGGTTAAAAGCGATATGGAATTAGCAAAATGTGGGTGGGTTGATGTAGCAAAACGTAATATTAAAAAGGAACTAAAAGATGAAAATATTGTAAACATTACCCTTGAGGAGGAAGAAATGCGTCAAGCTTGACACCTAAATGTGCGAGTTACTAGGCTCAAGGAAGGGGCATCTCCCGACGAAGATGCACAAACATTAGGGAAAATGTTGGGGTACGAAGCCCTACCAATCACTAAAAGTTGGAGGGTAGGACGTGACACCACTAGGAAAAGAGCTTTGGTCCTTCAGTTTAAGGACTTACCGTTATTTCGGCAATAAGCACTTCTTTTTCTTCCTTATCTTTTTGTTTTTTAGCTTCAATCTCTTTCGCCCATTTTTCTATTTTAACTAAACGGTTAAGGACATCTAAAAATTCTTCCTTACTTATAATTTCTTCGTGTGTTCCTTATGGTTTCGTCTAGAATTCATGTTGTA
Organism: Azolla caroliniana; assembly: GCF_043228905.1. Lineage (NCBI taxonomy): Eukaryota > Viridiplantae > Streptophyta > Polypodiopsida > Salviniales > Salviniaceae > Azolla > Azolla caroliniana. Next base: position 15,104,288 of record NW_028230452.1, read on the forward strand.
ATTCAAAAAATAAAAGAAAAAAAAGAAAAAAAAGACAGAAAACTTAGCCGAGCATCAGTGCCTTGCGCACTAAGTACGAGTATAGAAGCACATTTATACTCTTTCGTTTATCAGCCCACGACGTCGTTAGAAGCGTAGGTGACAGCGGCGGTCAACAACGACAACAACGGCAATGGCAACGACTACAAACCAAATGACGACGGCGACAAACGACGACAACGACAATAGCGACGTCACACGGTGACGATGAAGACGACAGACGGCGACGGTGGCAATAGCAAAACCCTTATGGTGGATGGGATGTAGTACACACAAAATCCTTATGGTGGAGAGAGAAAGAAAGAAAGAGAGAGAGAAGAGAGAGAGAAGAGAGAGAGAAGAGAGAGCTAGACAACAAAACCCTAATATTGGTGGAGGGGATGTAGTACACACAAATCCTTATGCAGCTCTTGAACAAGTAGTTAGTACATTCATGAATACACTTGCTCATAAAGAGCAAGTTCTTACCAAAGGTGCTAAATGAAAGTGGTATCATGGAATGTGAGAGGAGCATCTTCTCCTCATAAGAAATATATATTATGGAAAACTTTATTTGATAAAGATTGGAATGTTTTATGTGCAGTTGAACATAAGTGTCATGATTTAGTAGGATATGTGTTACATTTGCGTGGATATTCCACATATTATGCCGGACAGTTATCACATCATTACTCAAGGGTTGTCTTGATTATTCGTGATTCGTTTTGTCCACTTATAGTCTATAATGATCCATATGGACATTTTTTGGTGATGGAAGTCAAGTATGTTGAGGATTTGATATGGTTGATAGGAATGTATGCACCCAATAATGCTAATCAACGCATTGAGTTATGGTCTTCAATGTATCCACGGTTATTAGTGGGACGTATTGGTTTGTTAATGGGTGATTTTAATATGTGTGTTGATGCTTCACAATCTACTTCACAATTCTCATTGATGGATTCTCCTGAGCAAGTAGTTTGGGACAAATTGGCATCATAGGTTTTGAAGTTGGATGTATGGAAATGGTTGCATCAAGATGAGGTTGGGTTTACATTTCAGTCTATGCAATACAAGGAAACATGGAGTAGGTTAGATAGAATGTATGTTATGCATGATGAGTCCTTTTTGCCCGAGATGCTTAATATGTCAATTATGCAAGAGGTTGTGACATCGGATCATTTTCCCATATGTTTTGAGTTTAATAAACATGGGGTAGATATATACAAAACATTGCTTCAACGAGTTCCTTTGAGGTTTAATTCTTCTTTATTATTACATTCTTTATTTGATGCCTATATGCAACAAATTTTTGGCATGTTTTTAGAACAAGTTATTTCAAAAGGATGGCATGCATGGGATACAACACTACAAAACATCAATGATATTCATCGTATGTATGGTATGACTAATGTTAAAAGAAGCAAGAAATTGATTGATAAGTTTTCATATATTCTTACGCGATGCAATGTACTATTGATGAATAATCCACATGATGAAGAGCTTTTGGATGTTCAAGTTCAAGTACAGGACATTGTGAAGAATTTGTCTTGTCAAAGTTATCAACAGACAAGACTACGTCAATTAAAGGAGGGATTTATAGATAATCAATCACAATCTCATATGTTTTTTCAAGGATTAAGACCACCATATGCTCGTTCAAATGTGGTACAAATTAAGATAGGGGATGACATTGTTGTAGACCCAGTCAAGGTTATTGAGTAATGTATTACTCATTTTAAGAATTTGATTAGACCAAAGTTGATTATTAATGAGGATGTTTTGAAAGCATGACAAGAGTTTTATAATGTAATTGGGAGTGCCGTGAATACAAATATTTGTCAAGAATTGGATGCTGATTTTGAAGAAGGTGAGGTGGAAAAGGTATTGTTACACCTTCCAAATGGTAAAAGCCCTGGCTGGGATGGTGTTACAAATGAAGTTTTTAAGAAGTATGCTAGCATGCTTAAGAGTCCATTCACACAAATGTTTCAACAATGTTGGGTTTTTGGTTTCATGCCTAAGACCTGGAAGGTGGGCTTAATCAAATTGATACCAAAGGTACCATCTCCGGAGTCATTTCATCAATGGAGGCCTATTTCATTGATGGGAGGGTTGTACAAAGTGTTTGCAAAGATATTATCCAACAGACTTAAAAAGTTCTTACATCAACTTATTCATCCATCTCAATATGGTTTTATTACAGGTAGAAATATATTGCATATTGTTTTGAATGTTCAAATGGCGATTATGCTCGACATACACATCAAGAAATGGTTATGGTGCAATTAGATTTGGAAAAAGCATATGATCATGTTAATTGTTCTTTCCTCTCAGGTGTGATGTATAATATGGGGTTTGGTCCTCGTATGTGTCGACTTATCTTTTTGCTAGGGCAAAATGCAACCTCCCGTGTGATGCTTAATGGCGGAGTCACTCCGAAAGTGTTTCTTACTAGATCCGTGTGGCAAGGATATCTACTAAGCCCATTGTTATTTGCTATTGTTACACATCCTTTGTTAGTAATGTTGTCAAATCTTGCGACCAGTGATGATATTGTGGGTTTGCATCTTCCTTCTGGTGGACAATTGGTGGCACAAGCATTGGCAGATGATTCTTTTATGTTTTTACAAGCCTCAAAAGAAAATCTTAAAAGGAGTATGCAAGTTTGGGATCAATTTGCTTTGGCTTCAGGGTTGTATATAAATTGGAGGAAGTCTCGCCTTATTTCTTGTACGGAGAGTGATTTGGAATGTTTGGGATGGCGAGCGTTAGTGATTACACGAGGTTCAATTTATCAACATTTGGGTTATCCATTGGGCATTGATGTTACAAATGTTCAATTGATTGATTGGATTGGTAGTAAATTGAGGGACAAATTTATGTATTGGAAGTCTCAATTATGGCCCTTTCATGTACAACTCAAAGTGATGCAATGTATCTTGATACCCATGTTATTATATTTTTTGCCTTTACTTCCTTAGACTAAGAAGGCATTACAAAGCATGTTACAACCTATTTGGTTCATGTTGTGGCGGAAGGGAGAAATGATGGGAGTTACATGGATTTCATGGGACCATTTGGCTACTCCTAAAAGGTTAGGTGGTGCAGCAATATTAGATTTGTAAAGGCATTTGATGGCTCATATATTTACATTATTACGAGATATATGTCAACAAGATCAACCATGGATATCTATGATGCAATATTTTATTGAGCATGAAGGATTGGTGCATGAGAAAACAAGGATTCAAGCATCATAGTGGTCACTACTGAATGGAAGTATTCCTCTAAAGATTCAATATTTTGTATGTGGACAACATTTGATAAGATCGTGGTAAGATGCATTATCTCTTTTTGAATGGGGACCATCAAGTGATCGAGAATATTGTAATTCATTACAAAACAAATTGCTTGTTTCTTCTCGAGTGTTGTTTTGGCATGGGTGTTGAGCGGCAAGCTCAACCGGAGCCGGATCGGCTGAATAAGCCGGAGCCGGTAAGCGAGACGGATCGAGCGAAACAGATCGGTATGACGGTGAGTAACCGAACCGGCAAGCAGTGGAGGCCGGGTGCAATCTGTAACTGGAAGTCCAATCGGAAGCCTAGTATAGGATAGACTACTAGGTAGCTATAGTCTCGTAGTAAGTGTCAGATGCTCGTGTGAGCGTTGAAGTACATGGTACTTCTGTCAGTCCCAAGAGGACTTGTATAAATAGTGCTACTTAGCACAGTGTGTAGACAGAGTCTTGAAATAATTTTGAAATTGTGTTCTGCTCTCTCTCTCTCTCTCTCTCTGTGTTGTTCTCTGTTTTACGCTTCCGCAAACACTCACGTTTACATGGTATCAGAGCGCGAGGGTTGAGAACCTCTGCTGCAGACATTTACTCTTGAGAAGAAAACCCTAATAGGTCGAAAACAGACACAGTAGAAGACATGGATAGAGGCATGGCTACGTCGCTCCTGGTCTTACAAGATGCACCAGTACATGATTGGACATGGGTACTGGAGTTATGTCGAAGGAGCGAATGATGCGGCGCCTGACTCGGCACACAAGGACTTCCCGGTATGGGAACAGGCGGCAAGCAGGGTGATGTACTGCTTCGCGTCCAATGTCGGCGATCAGCTGCTCAGCCACATCCGTGACGCCAAGACACCGAAGGATGCTTGGGGGAACTTGAAAAAGGTTTTCGCTGCAAGCACCACTGCCCGGAAGCTGCAACTCAGACAGGATTTGAGTAATGTTCGACAGAAGAACATGTCTGTGGCAGACTACACGGACCGGATAAAGGAGATCCGTGACTTGCTCGCCTCTATCAATGTTACCGTAGAGGAAGACGAGATGGTGCAGGTATGTCTCGGAGGCCTGGCGTCCAAGTTCGGAGCATTCCGGACTGTGGTGTGTACAAGGGAGAATACCCCCTCATTCTTTGACTTACAGTCAATGCTCCTTGTAGAGGAGAACCACGCCGGTGCATCTACCAGTGCATCCCCGGACAGCCGAATGCTGTACACGGGAACGGATCGGTTCCGTGGGTGTGGTGGAAGAGGTGGGTCGGCACGCAATGGAGGCGGCTGGCAAGAGCAAGAACGGAGGCACTATGAGCGTGCCGACAGCAGTTCTGGGACTTCCACAAGCAGGGGGAGTCAAGTCGGTGCCGGAGGCCGGCAAGACAAATCCGCTACGGAATGTTGGTACTGTGGCAAAAAAGGCCACAGGGAAAGCGAGTGCTAGAGAAAGTGTGCCGATTCGGACAAATCCGGATCCGGCAAGACCGGTAAGGATGGCCGGCAAAACTCGCACTACGCAAACAGATCAGGAGGATCCGGAACCGGAAAGGCCGGTAAGGGGCTAGCCTTGGTGATGAATCACAAGGCAAACTCAATGAAGAAGACCACTTCCAAAACGGAGGAAGTGTGGTATGTTGATTCCGGCGCGTCGAACCACATGACGAGCCACAAAGAGTGGTTCTCCTTTCTGGAGAAACCGGATCGACCAGGAGTAGTCGAAACCGGAGACGACACTCCTCACCCAATCGTGCACGTCGGAGAAGTCCCTCTAAGCCACGTCGGACAGAAAGGGAAGCCGATGAACGTATTACACGTTCCGACAATCACGAAGAACCTGGTGTCCGTCGGTGAGATTGTCGACCAGGGGATGTAGGTGCGGTTTACGCACCTCGGGTGCTTCATTGAGGAGGAGGGCGAAGTCATTGCGCAAGGGCGTAGAGACGGGAGGATGTTTATCCTCAACACCAATGACTTTGGCACCGCTCTGTTCGCGAAACGACAAAAGGTCAAGTCGGACATCGACCTGTGGCACAAGCAGATAGGCCACGTCAACTACCGGAGGCTTCAAGACCTGCAAACGAAACAAGTTGTTTTTGGTTTGCCAAAGTTCAGCGGCCGGAGAGCCGAAATTTGTGAAGCCTGCCAACTTGGGAAGCAACACCGGCTTCCATTCCCCACCGAACGGAACCGGAGCCGTAACAAGCTCGATCTCATCCATTCGGATGTGTGGGGACCGGCACAAAGTGTAAGCCTTGGCGGGAGCCGATACTTCGTCTCCTTCATCGACGACTATACTCGACATACTTGGATCTACCTCATTGAGCGGAAGAGCGAAGTCTTCGACTGTTTCCGGAGCCTCCAGAAGATGGTGGAACGGGAATCGGAGAGGAAGATCAAATGCCTTCAGTCGGATGGCAGAAAGGAATATTTTTCCGGCCAATTCATTAGTTATCTGCAGCAAAAGGGAATTCGGCGAGAGTTCAGCTGCAGATACACACCGGAGCAAAACGGTGTGGCCGAAAGGAAGAACCGGACACTCGTCGAAGCGGCAAGGGCAATGCTGGAGGAGAAGAGCATGCCTCGGTTCTACTGGGCGGAGGTGGTCCGGACGGCCGTCTACATACAAAACCGCATTGGTGACAAGGTGTCAGCTCATGAGCTGTATTTCGGGCGCAAGCCGAACTTAAGACACCTTCGGATATTCGGCAGCATAGCGTATGTGCATGTGCCGGATCAGAAGCGGAGAAAGCTAGATGCAAAATCGGAAAAATGCATCCTAGTCGGCTATGCTCAAGAGCAAAAGGGGTATAAGTGCTATAACCCCCGGACGAAGGAAGTCCGAGTTAGCCGGGATGTCGAGTTCGATGAATCGGCATCTTGGTACTCCGTACCGACTCCAACTTCCGATCCCAACCCAATGTCGGAAGATCAGGCTAGTGAGCCTGAATCAGCCCTGGCAGAGGATGATGAAGTCGGGACTCAAGATGAGAGTCCGGAATTGTTACGGTTGAGTGGACCGAATGAGCGACTGAGTCGGTTGGACTAGTCGGATGAAGAGACGGCAAGTGGTGGAGACTCTGTCGTGCTCTCCCCGCGCAAGGAACCAAGGAAACGGTTCATGCGCAAAGAGAAGGGGAAGAGGAAGATGCCGGAATTCGAAACCGGCAACAATGAGTCGGATCGGTGCGTATCCGACTCCGGAAAGGAGAAAGGCGGATGTTCGGCAACGAAGACCGAACTGGCCAAGAAGGGCCTCAAATCAGGTGACGGTGTGTTGCGCCGATCAACCCGCCAGAAGGATCCCGTCATGCGGTACGGGTACAATGAATACATGGCGCATCATTATGCGTACATGACTAAGGTGATAGAAGTGCGTGAGCCGGAGAGCTACGCAGAAGCGGCAAAGGACGCAAATTGGCGTGCCGCTATGGACGAAGAAATGCGGGCACTCGATGCCAACGAAACTTGGGACCTAGTTGATCCTCCCCGTCACTGTAAAACGATCGGATGCAAGTGGGTGTACAAGGTCAAGTACAACACCGACGGTTCTGTTAACCGGTACAAAGCCCGGTTAGTGGCGAAGGGATACGCGCAGACCCACGGAATCGACTACGACGAGACCTTCGCTCCTGTGGCGAAGATGACGACGGTTCATGTGGTACTGGCAGTTGTTGCGGCAAGGGGGTGGCATCCTCACCAGATGGATGTGAAGAACGCCTTCCTTCAAGGAGAGCTTGAAGAAGAAGTCTTTATGACTCAACCCCCCGGATTTCAATCGGAGATGAACAAGTCGGCAGTATGCCGACTGAAGAAGTTGCTTTACGGCTTGAAGCAAGCCCCCCGAGCTTGGAACGCGAAGATCACGCACCGGTTGCGTAAGCTGGGGTTTGTTGTCTCTAAGTCAGACTCTTCGTTGTTCATCCGGCAAGGCTCTGACGGTCCGGTATGTATACTCTTGTATGTGGATGATTTAGTCATCACCGGACCAGGTCTTCCCAAAATCAACCGCGTCAAGTCCCAGTTGTCGGACGCGTTTGAAATGAAGGACCTAAGGGACCTTCATTATTTTCTTGGGATCGAAGTTATCCGGACCCCCGACGGCATATTGCTCTCACAACGACATTACGTGTTGAATATGTTGTATAAGTTCGGCATGACGGATTGTCGACCTGTCTCCACACCCCTGGACCGGAACCAGAAGCTCCGTCCCACCTCCGGACCGGCCTACAATGAGAAACGATTCCGACAGGTTGTCGGAAGCCTGATCTACTTAACCATCACCCGACCCGACATCAGCTATCTGGTCGGCATGTAAGTCTGTTCATGCAGAAGCCGACCGTGGAGCACCTTTAGTGCGCGTAGCGAATATTACGGTATGTCAGCGGCACTAAGGACCGGGGACTGCTATACCGGCGAGGTGTACCCGAAGAGCTTGTCGGTTACACAGATGCTGACTGGGCCGGCGATGCGTCTGATTGCCACTCCACTTCCGGATACATGTTCTCCATAGGTAGCGTGATCGTTGCGTGGAGCAGCTGGAACGAGTCGGAGACAGCTGACTCAGATCAACAAATGGATCCGGATGAGTCAGATCGACTGAAGGCCAAGGGGACACGGACACAGCGGAAGTCGATGCCATCGTGGGAGAACCGACGGATCGGCAAGCGCCGGAGTCACAGCAACATGAGTGCTGAGATGGGCCTATTGAGCAGACATGCCGACCAAGAGGGTCGAGGCGCGCAGAACCAAAGAGGTCGCGGCAAACGGGACCGGACCGGACGAGGAGCGTGAGCAAGGCGGAGTGACGCCAGGAGAAGTCGGTTGGAAGAACCGACTGCCACAGAGGTCGACACTATGACCCCACCTCAGGTTGAGCTTGAGGGGGAGTGTTGAGCGGCAAGCTCAACCGGAGCCGGATCGACTGAATAAGCCGGAGCCGGTAAGCGAGACGGATCGGGCGAAACGGATCGGTATGACGGTGAGCAACCGAACCGGCAAGCAGTGGAGGCCGGGTGCAATCCGTAACCGGAAGTCCAATCGGAAGCCTAGTATAGGATAGACTACTAGGTAGCTATAGTCTCGTAGTAAGTGTCAGATGCTCGTGTGAGCGTTGAAGTACATGGTACTTCTATCAGTCCCAAGAGGACTTGTATAAATAGTGCTACTTAGCACAATGTGTAGACATAGTCTTGAAATAATTTTGAAATTGTGTTCTGCTGTGTGTGTGTGTGTGTGTGTGTGTTGTTCTCTATTTTACGCTTCCGCAAACACTCACGTTTACAATGGGAAAGAGAAGTTGAGATCTCAATTCAATCGTTTATTTCGATTGGGGATTGTACATTTGGAAGATGTGGTTGATAATGAATCTCAAAGGTTGTCGAATTTTGAAGATGCCAATAGATGGTTATTTATTCCCCCAAATTATGGATTTATTTGGGAGAAATTACATGATATACCATTGTTGTAAGGATCTTTGCCATTGAAAACCAATTTTGCACCTTGGGTAGATTGGCGATTACAAGATGGTACACGCTTGTTACAGGTCACTACAAATATATTGTATCATCATGTGATGGCATCATTATCTTGGATATCTCCTAAAGCAACGAAGGTGTGGAATGTATATAAGTCAGATGAAAAGTGGTGGAAAATATTACAACGTGGTTGGCATTCCCATCTACCATTTCGTGCAAAGGTATTCATATGGAGAGTCATGATTGGTGGGCTCCCATTAGGTTCGGCCTTAAAGAGACGAGGACTAGGGTCTAGCACTTGTTTCTTTTGCACCGTACCGTTCCAGTGGAGGATAGTACACATAGGTTCATTAAATGTCCTATAGCGTGTACCATTTGGAAGTACTTATCGGACATTTGGCAAGTTTTAACCCGTTGTTATTTGAGACCTCAACAATGGGTTTTTTCTCAATATGTTCAAAATGGATCAAATGATGAGATGGAGATATTGTTCTAATTTTTACGTTATTGGGGTCTACAACACAATTGGAATATGTGTAATGCTTTCATGTTTGATAATAGTCATGGGGTGAAAGCCTATATAAAGAAGCGTAAAGGTATTCTTATGTGGAATTTTTGGATGTTAGAGCATGTGGGGATCATTTCCTCAAATGCATATTCAGGTTTTTTAGTAGCATTAAAGAACGTCCCTCTCCCTATATAGGCATATGATAGGTAGAGGAGATTAAGAAGTGTTGTAACTACGTGGATTTTACATACAATTAATATAATTGTGTGCTTTTACCAAAAAAAAAAAAAGGTTGTGGAAGGAGAGAGAGGGAGAGAGAGAGTGTGTAAGATAGAGAGAAAAGGTTGTGGAAGGAGAGAGAGCGAGGGACTTTGACAATAAAAAAGGGGATATTTTACTTCACATTAAAAAGGAGACTAATAATATTTTTATAATAGATGTAAAACTTAAAAGTATGTATTTGTTTTATTTTTAATAAAAAAATTTAAAAATAAATAAAAGGCTCATTAATTCTCCACTTTTTACTCTTCCATAAAATTTGATATTTTTATCTGTCATTAAAAAGGGGACCTGACACTAAGAATATTTTTATAATAAATATAAAACTTAAAAGTATTTATTTTAATTTTTAATAAAACAATACAATAATAAATAAATAAAAGGTTCATTGATTCCCCACTTTTTACTCTCCCACAAATTTTGATATTTTTACCTACATTTAAAAAAGGACCTCACACTAATAATATTTTTATAATAGATGTAAAACTTAAAAGATATTTGGTTTATATTTAATAGAAAATAAATAAAAGGTTCATTAATTCCCCACTTTTTACTCTCCCACAAAATTTGACATTTTTACCTGACATTAAAAAGGGATAGATGTAAAAATATTTGTTTTTTTTTGTCTAACAATAAATAAATAAACGAATGATTTTATAATATTCTTGGGGCCATATAATATTCTCCAATATTGCGAATATCATGCATGAAGAATATCACAAATATCACACATGGGTCAATCTATGGTTGGCAGGAATCAAATACCTAGGACCAAATTAGAGGTTTCCAAGATGTGTGTCTAACTAAGGTGGGCCTGTGGTGCAAGCCAAAGAAGCCAAATTCAAGGGTATATAAATATGGAGCAAAAATCTGGGGTAAAGTGTTGTCACCACAAATGTTTGATTCTCGTTCGCGATTCTGGGCTACCTCATATGCCTTGAGTCTGAAAAAATTGAGAGAGACAGCAAACTTTGATTCTCATTCGCGATTCTGGACATGGCCTTAAAACAGCCCTTACCAGTGGCTGACTTTCTTCCAATTGACAGGCATAAAAATGCCATGAGGAATGCGAATCAGTGAAAGCGCATAATAATTTACTTGGAACTTCAAGGAATCAGTTTAAGCATATGGCATCTTTACTTCAAAAAAGAGGGCATGGAGGTAGCCCCCCAAACCATCAATGCGTAATGGTGTTGACTGAATATTGATGATAAAGCTAATAGGTAGCGAAAATGCATTTGATGAGGAGCTTGAACCAGTGAAAGCACATAAATAACTTGCTTGAACTTCGACGAATCACTGGAAGCATTGCCTTTCTACCTGCTTCAAAAAAGATGGCAATGGAGATTTCTTAAGGTTTAACTTGCAACTTTCATGACACAACATGTTGCAGCTTCCTCTACAGTAGGAATGCAGACCACTCTTTTACTTTGCATTATAATCACTAATTGTATTGCTTGTAGTACAAATACTGATCTCTATAACACTTTTGATAGTAGTATATATTCAAAAAAATTGAACTAAACACTTGTCAAGTTACCAAATCTACGCTTTGTTACAGATGCTCTGAGCCTGTATATAATTTCTTATTACACAGATTATATCCAGACTCCATGGTGAACACTGGAATGAAGTGAATAATCAAATGTACAAACAGATTGGTTCCATTATATATAGGAGAGAATTTATTCCATTATATGTAGGAGAAGATTTATTCCCCATAGAGATGACTTCAAGAACAAATTGCACAACGAACTTCACATCTCCTTTAAGCATCATATTACATCACTCTTTTTGTAAACCTGCCCACTGCTAAAGCTAATTCCGTGTCAATGTTTAATGATATATCAAGAGCTTTCACAGAATGTGTCAACGCACCACTGAAAGCGAAAACTGAAAATTAGATATTTGAAAACAAATTGCATTCCAGATTGAAGTAAAAAAAACAAATGAATTACCTTGAAATGAAGGTGACACCTGTTGCTCCAATTTTTCCAACAGTCTCTAATGTTACATTCCCAGAAGCCTGAACGTTTTCCAACACATGATACAAAGAGTTAGATATATACGTCTCGATGAGCAAATAGTTTCTTCACTACCAGTTACTTAAATAATTGCCAGTGTAGGCTATTGCATCCCGTTTTATTTCATGTTTTCATTCCAGGTGAAATGTGCTATATGTATGCTGCTACACTCTATAAGATATTCATGCAATGTGGATCACTTCCTAATGTTTTCCAAGAACTCTGCACTTTCCAAGCAAACCAAACATTGATACCAATGTAGTTCAGTTTAAGCAAGGATGCGAACTCTCTTTAGCTATATTCATGACTACCTAACTCCATTGAGATATTGGGTTGACAAGTATTAAGCCTTAAGGAGGTGATCATGCCTACATTAGATGAATTGCACACATATGAAGTGAACCCAATACCTCTGTTTCAACTTGCCCATCAACAAGTTTGACTGCTTGCTTCAGCATTGACACGTCAACATCACCACCAGGGAGTGGCACCACCATATTATCCAACATAATACGGGTTACATGGCCTATCCCTTTGCCTCTATGAGCCAAAACCTCTTTGACTTCATCCAAGGTTCTTGTCTCTATCTGCAATAGGTTCCATAATTGAGTCCTCCAGAAAATAATAGAGCAACAAAGAGACCCTTTCAAAAACGACACGTGATTATTACAAACCTCCACACCAACATCCAAATTGTTATCACTTAAATACTGTGCAACAGCATCAAGAGCTTTTGCTACACCCCCAGCAACTGCAATGTGGTTGTCTTTAACCAGAACCATATCAAATAGACCAAGGCGATGATTTTCACCACCTCCAATCAAGACCTAAATTTAACAAACACATAACCACTTCAATATTTTAACACAAAAGGCATCCATAGATTCTCAGACATTAAGAATAGAGATGATTAATGGTGCTCACTGCCCATTTATCGATCAAACGGAGGCCTGGAACTGTTTTCCGTGTCTCCAGAATCCGTGCTGGCTTTGCAGCTTCAGCCATTGCCTACAAACATGTGAAGGAGACATACAAAATAAATATTGTTACAAAACTGAAACAGCTGAGTTCTCTGCTTCAGCTATGCACTTCTAACTGTACAAGGAAACAAGAAAAACATGGATTAAAAATCCCAGAAAGTGGTCACGAACCTTCAGTTCTTGCTACCTAAAAGTAGTTGAACAAGGGTGCACTGGATGTAGCTATGCTCAATTGTAAGGATGATTTAGTGTATAGACAGTATACTCAATCAAATATATATAGCTTAGAATGTCTTCATACAGAAATGAATTATGCAGATAAGATCAGAATGATCAGGAAAAATTAAATATCATCAAGTTGAGTGTGGAGATGGCTTGGATAAATCCTCTAAATGGCACTCGGTAGAAAGATATCTATCAGTCCCACTTCTTACACCTATTACCAGAAGGTTTTATTATCACAGCTATAATTGTTTGTTAGGTCTCATGAACCATTATGGTTGTTTCAGACACAACTGCACATTTGCATTCTGTAAAATGGTTCCATACCTTGGTCAATGTTGCAATCCCACTCATTCTCTGCATGAAGTTCAAAACAACTCTTTCTGCCAGTAAAATACTCCTTGCATTGCCTATAATCAAGGCCAATAGTGCATGTGAATTTGAGAAAATTTCAAACAAAGAAACATATTACAATAAAGACAACATACCAGAAACAGTGCCAAACTGCAATCCCTTTGTCACTCTTTCTCCATCTTGAATGGTCCATTTCACCTGTTGTAAGTGATTGAATCAGATGTTGTCAATGAATAACAAATTACAAAATCAGCGCCGAGAACAAATTAAAATCCCTCCACAAATGGAACAAACATTCCCCAGATTCATAATGTGCATAAATGATAACATATTAGTCAGATGAAGCAAGAAGTACATTGATATATGAGGGATGTGAGTTATTTATTCATCTGCATTTGATTATTATATTTCCATATTAATAAACAAATAAATATTTCTGAGACTCAAGAAATCATTACCATTACCTATAATGGCCGATTTCTATATAAAGAACCATTTGTATAATGGACCAATGAAACAGTTGTTCTTATTCAAACCTTGGGGTTGAAATATGAGGGATGTGAGTTATTTATTCATCTGCATTTGATTATTATATTTCCATATTAATAAACAAATAAATATTTCTGAGACTCAAGAAATCATTACCATTACCTATAATGGCCCATTTCTATATAAAGAACCATTTGTATAATGGACCAATGAAACAGTTGTTCTTATTCAAATCATGTACCCGATGAAAAACAACAATTCACTGCAGCACAAAGCAACTAAAATATATACAAACCGTCAAAGAAGGATCGACTTCCTGGAAGACTAGGCTTGCCATAGCAATACCAGCTAGTATTCCAGTATCCTTTGCCAAGAATTGCGCCTCGGCTTGTATTTCAGGTGGAATTGTTGCCAAACATGTGATGTCCCCTGCAGAAAAGTGTCAATCCAGCATTGATTGTTGAGTCATATCTATGCAAATCCTATGGACATCTACACTACATGTGCAGCAAAATGGGAATATTTTCTGGGTTTTTATGCATCGATGCTAAACATAATGGAGTAGCTGACCAATAGGTGATATCCTGTGCACAAAAGAGTCAATGCAGCAGAGTTCTTTGCAAGAAATTAATGGAAATTTTAGTAAGCTTTGCATTCCATGACATCCATGCTACAACATAGGCATAGGTTTCTGGTAGTTTATGCATAAAATGTAAACTTGTCGGAATAATTGCCAGCTGATTGCATAATTAAGGTAGCTTTGTACTCCCGCAACATATATCATACGCTGCAATGAATAAATTGTATGGTAATAGTAATTCATATGTATATTCACACATACATATGTATACCTACACATATACATATAGATAAATAGATATACAGACTAATATATACATACATATATATATATATATGGTTATATAGATATTAACACGGATTATGCGTACCTATTCCTCCTGTATCTTCGCGGAGGGATTCCTTGATTATGGCCTTGAGGTCATAAGTGGGATGAACGGGTGGAGGTATAGGAAAACTCAGTTTTTCAGCTATAGCTCCTGCTCTGATGATGCTTATAGCAGGGACTCTACAGAAAACGGGAAGAAAGTGAAAAAACCCATCATTGATCAACCTTTGCAAATTAAAGAAGAAAGGATGGAAGGCAGGAAGAGAAAACAGGAATTGCATTGATGGGCTATTTATTTACTTACCTCTGAATCTTGTGGGTGGATGAAGGAAAAGAGGGGAAGCTCGACCAAGCGGGAATGGATTGAAGACGAAGCATTATGAGAGGTCCAGAAAGAGAGACAGGAAGAGACCCCTCTGTTTCTTCTTCTTCTTCCTCTGTTTTCCTCTGTTTCTTTCTTCATTCAATCTAGCCATTCATTTCATATTCTTTCCTTGTTTGGAAACTCTTGACACAAAGGGAAAGCTTAGTCTCCCAAATTTAGCCCTGCCGTCTTTCTCCTTCTAAACTGACCAAATCATATGATAGTGCCCTAGTGTGTGTGTGTGTGTGTTGGGGAGAGATCGGTTCGGTTCGGTTTGAGATTGTCAAAACCGAACCGTTTAAAACTTTTGAAACTTGTACCGAACCACGAAACTGTTTTAACCAAACCGTTTAAAAAAATAATCAAAACCATTAAAGCATTAGAACCTCGGCTTTCAACTTATGTCAAAATTCAATTTTTAATTTTTAATTTATTTTCATTATTTTTAATTTTTAATTTTTTAAAAATTTAAAGATTTTCCTAAAATGTGAGAATTAGGCTTCAAAAATGAAAAGATTGAAATTTTTAAAAATTAAAAAAATTAAAAAAACCATTAAACCGTTTTAACTGTGGTTTCTAACCGTTGAACCAAACCAAACCAAACCGTTCACCCCCAAACGGAAATGAACCGTTTAAGCCGTTAAGCCGTAGTTTCACGGTTCGGTTCAGTTCAAACTAAACCATTGCCAACTATTAGCAACACTCGCAATGTAGTTATGTCCTCCTTAACACCAAAAGGAAAGGCTACTTTGATACACGGTGCAGCTATTTTTCTTGTTTAACTACCAGAAGAAGAAGAATGGATGAATGGATGAATGAATGAATGAGGAGTTTGAGAGAAGTGAATTCATTAGATTTCCTACCTCATTACAACTTGGGTGCATTAACCCTCGTCCCATTTCATCCTTATAGGGGGGGACATAACTACTTTTCTTTTCTACGTTTTACAAACTTTGTCCCTTCAATTCATGTCAAGTAAAGCATTAATATTGAAACATATACTGAATACTTGACACCATGCTCCCCCATTCTCCGTTCTATCAACATTACATACCTTCAATGTGATGTGCTACTTTGCATCTCATTCAAATATTATATTACCTCTTTCTTGAATTCCAAATGGGTAATCGAAACTTTTGCTCTCCATGCATACTATATAAATGTGGATTTTTTTAATTCAAGAATCGGTTTTCCAACACTTCGTGCAATTTCTTGTGGCTTGATCTCTCATACAAGGATTTCAAAGCATTCTCTACTTAATGTCATATCTATAACTATGATTATCTCTACCCATGTTCACATCTTTATAACATTGTCATGTTTGTTTATCTTGGATAAGGTTTAATACAAACATGTGCTCCATGCTTTTCGTACCAATTGCAACGAAAAGAGGCTTAAACAAATGTAAATATAGTCAGCCACCCTCACAATTAGAGAGTAGCTCTATAGATTTTTACGCAATGTAAATAGCCAAGAATTAAATTTCTTGCAAGGGGAATGTTTTTCCATGGATGTATTAAAGGAAACTAGAATGGAAGGTTATTTAAGAACAGAAAAAATTCATAGAGAACCCAAAAAATAAGTAACATTCAACATCTCATTCATATGGAGAACCCAATGACATATTTTGATGAGGGCATTTTGCTCATGTGGAATACATGTACTTCAAATTTGTAAGTTACAAGTCCCTTCCCGCATTTGTTGTTTCTTCAAAATGCAAAACCCAATTGAATGTCTTTACATAACATTATTCGGTGTACACATGCATAAATCATTCTTCGTATGCATGCACATGAAACATGTGAATGTAGATGTTCATACATATGAAACACTCTGAATAAATCGCTCCCAAGTGTTTGTTCGTACTTGTATTTGCTCATTCTACGCAACTGCAAATTTGTACATAGATCTGCAACAATTTGGGTGCCTTGACAAGTGAATATACCACATCTGAGTTTGCAACATTGCTTTTCACTTGAAGACATGTTTAGGAATCGTTCAATCGTCATCAAGTCCAATTACGCTTGCACATCTATGTATACAAAATATACTTCTTCAGACTGTTTATGCTGAACCTACACAATACCAACTCCCAAATAAGCATGTACATCACTAGAAAATACTATTAGTACCTACATAGTAGTATATACCACATCAACAAATACATTGCTTCATATCCTATATCGATAGACATTGATACAATCTACAAAACACTAACATCTACCTGCAAACACTACATCACGAAATCATAAAATTGTTCGATTTCCCCACATCTGGCATTGTCTTTTGCTAGTGCATGACTCTAGTGTTGCCAAACCTTCTGGAAGTTCATCATTTTCCTTGTACCACTCACTATAGATTCCATTGTACAAACATGTTTTCAGCACTCATAACTGAGCATGCTATCTCTGGTGTTACTATACCTTCTTCAAATTTCAAAAGCCCTGGAAATTTATCAATTCCTTGTGCTGCTACTATAGATTACATTGTACAAAGGTGAACCCAAAGTCTATATATAGCTATGCAATGAATCATATTTGTTCACCATCATATACCTGAAAAGGATAACAGGAAGCAAGAAACTCCATGACTTGTTCAAATTCTTATAGTAAGGAGAAGGTCAAACCAAACTTGATACTAGCTTTTGCCCGTGTCAGCTAAATCTTGCGTAACAACCTCTAAGACCACACACACCCTCTAATCAAACTTATGACAAAAAATGGATGTGCCCCATGAAGACTTTAAAGAGAGGAAAAGGTGGGTCAGTTCCCATAATACTTATAACAATCTATGAATAACATGAACTTTGTCAGTAAACACTTTTCTGTCCCCATATACATACATACATACACACATGGTAACAGTGTGTGCCCATATATCTATGCTACCCATAGCCCTAATGATACAGCCATGATATAACATTACAATAAGAAAAACAAATAACTTAATTGTTCATTTTTATATTACTAAGATGAGAGAATAGAAAGATGTTATTTTATTAGTAAAGATGATATCCAAAATTTGTACCTCACTCATGAAATGTTGAAGTTAAAGCTAATGCATTCTCCGTTCTGGACTTTTTCATATTCATAATTTCATGGACAATAAAGGATAATACTTCCTTTGCCTTCTCCGTTTGGTTACTACAATGCATGCTTATCTCCTGGTTCATAATTAGAATTAATCAGCAGAATCTTGCTGTTGAATTAGTAGAAAAGAATTCTAGCACTTTAAAATATTGAATGTTCATCCTTGAATATGCATTCCTTTCAGTGTACCAGAAGTTGAAACATACCTGAACTTTGATGCCCAGAATAGAAGCACTCTCTAGAATGTAGAAAGGAATGTCCTCGGGATTGGTACCTTTACACTGTCATAACATGATATAAATATTTATGATAAACATTTCAACATTAATGGAGCTCGTTGATGGAAGCATGACAATACACAACCAAAAAGCTAAAGACAGAAAAATACTCTGTTTGTAAGTCTTGCAAGATGTACAAAGGGAGAGGCAAAACAGTCATCAAGGTCAAAAAGATCAAGAGAAGGAGCAGGGGGTTCTCTCAAAGAAGGCGGAAAGACTGCTGGTAGAAGTGGTGGTGTTGGCGTCTCAAACTGCACACAACTGCATAAGCCTCAGAAAATATGAATGGAAAAAGATGCAACAATTTTTTTTTAAAGTGTTTGTACTTGCCCCGGGAGCTATTAAGGTTAATGGGCCTGGCTTTACACCAAGTTGCTTGTAAAGCTTTACCACCTCAGGAATCAAGTTTGTATGATAGGAAAATAACCTATCATCGGCAAGCCTGGTAAAGTCACGTGGTAGCTCATCAGCTTCCTACGAAAACATAGAATTTTCTTGTCAACATGTTCCATTTCAATAGACATGGATCAAGAGGTAGTCTTTAATATTGCCATATGGTCTCTGTTTTACTACTGTTTTTAACCCATCCTGGTTTTGGTTTTTTCCAGATAAAATTGTAGAGTTTAGAGAATATAGTTCACCTGAAGGCAGCACCGGAACCGGTTTGCTAATGCTGCAACATCAGAGACAAAATTCAATTCAGGGGACTCTAGCTCTTCCATGTTGACCTTTTCTATCTGAAAAAGCACCTCAATTGTTTCTTAAAGAAAAACTTAACCAAGCGGAAATTTCATCACCACATTAACATTATTTTGCAATAGTATTATTCCATGACATATCACAGGATAACATAATTAGAAAAACCAAGAGGAACCTTTATGGGTATCCTTCCTAGAAGCCACAACATAAGAAAGTCAAACAGCTTGGCATTGTTCTCCTTGTCAATCCATGAGTCCTCAAACATTCCAACACTTCCACAAACAGAAACTTTACCAGATCCTTTGTCTCCTTGCCATATTGCACCTGTTTATGTACAGGAAAGCTAGTTGAAGTTGGAAAGTATCACCTTATGTCACACAGACTGTAATGTATTTTTTTTATTTGAAAAGGAGCAAGCTCTTGGATTGAAATATCAACCAGTCTCGCGTTAATGCAATCTTTGCACTGATGGCATTAGAAATCACATTGAATAGGAAGAAATAAGAAAAGGACATTTCCTTATTTCTATCTTTGGCCACCTCAGAGCAGTACTACACTCTGTTATGGAAGCTGAGTGACTTTGGTAATGATCAAAACTACTAGTTTTCATGGTTTATCTAATAAATGACCACAGTAGCGAATATGATATATCTGTGTAACTTGGATAAAGATCGTTTATAGTCAATAATGAGAAACTAACGGGAGCTAAAAGCATGTCAACTGTAAGAGGAATAAGAGTTTGGCAGCATCATACCAACAGGTTGACGAACAGGATGTGCCATCAAACCTGATGACAAAATTGCAACAGCAGGTTTCTTCAGCATCAACGAGGCTCCACAAGGATATACAATGTTAAAATTTTCATCAGAAGATATTTGATTGTTTGATCCAGTTTGTTTCCTATCAACATCACAATCCTCAAACATTAGCAGACATAGATACAGAACTGCAAAACATATACTATCAACAAAGCTATGTGTTAGACTATAAAGATCTTGTCTAACCAGCTATGCATTTGGGATTTGTTCGATTAGGTTGATGGTGAAATTAGAGCCTTTCCTTTAATGTACTAAACGCAAAAATATTAGGATAACTAAATTCCCATATACTTGTTGTATGAATGTCTTATTGCAAGTTGAATCAATAGCCATTACATGCCAAAGTTGTGAATTTCCATTTACATACAAATCAGTCTAATGAATACAAAGGTGTACAAACCTTTGCAAGTGAGGCACATCTTCAGCATGAGAATCCAGTGCACTTACCTTCTCAAACTGTAACAAAATACAATCAAATTATACTGGTATAATTTTGGGTTTGATTCTTATAAGTGAGCACCAAACTATCTGTTTTATATCCACATAGAAATCTCCTCTTCAAAGGAAGTAAATGAAATGATTTACAAAGCCCTCATGAACTTTGAAAACACTATCATTTTTAACTCTACATGTGATTTGAGCGAGAGATGTCAAAACATCTCACACAACTGAAAGTCACGTCATTCAACTCATTTTCATTTAGTAGCCACTAATCCTGTCATTATATTCTACCAAGAGAAAAACAAACGGCAGATGCACACTATACACTTTCATGTTCAGCCATGGTTGCTCCAATCCTAAACAAAATAATTGAAAGACTCATTGACGACATATAACCATGTGAATACGATTCCAATAATGCAGAGCACATGTCTATTCCTCTCTGATAGGTACGTTTGTATGGTGCATTTCATTTCTTATGGTCTCCCTTATATCTTACTTCGAGATACAAACATGTTGATTTTTTTAAGCGGTGGTGATTGAATGTGATTATTTGTTACTCATCCTTTTAGCTTTATCTGAAATTATCCTCATTTTGATTTGTTCATATCATCCCATTGTGATGGCCTAGTTTAAAAGCCCTAATATCAGCCAAAAACATGGCAATGCATGTTGCTGATACACATAAATCTCTCCTAAACTTGAAACACAAAAGTAAAGTGAATACATCAAGATATCAATGCACATTTTAGCTATTCATATGGGAAATACCTCCCTACTCTGCTAATATAGGTGCTAAGCCACCAGCCAACACCAAGCCAGAATCCCTTTATTCTCTCAATATGGTTACATGCTTATCTACATCAGCTACTTTTGCACTTTCTCTAGAAATCTCTAAAATAACTCCCAGCGAGAGTTATGACATGGGCTAGTGTACTGTGCTATTTGAAATTCCCCACTTCCATGCACTTTTACAAAGCACTGAAATTACAACTGACCAAAGAATCTGTGGAATCAAAGAGTAGTATCTTACAAGAACTATGAAAAAACAAGCAACTAACTTGAATCAATTCATCGCATAGGACGCAGTTAGAAAGAAGAACTTCTTTGGGATGAAGATACTGCTTCTGTATTGTGCCAATCTGTACACATGAAACACAAATTACAGCAACATCAAAGAAACCATTATAGTTATCTAACAAGAAAATAACAAAATTAAATAATCGAATAAATATAAGTTTAGGGTGCATATTTTGGATTAATTTTCCTTACTATGTTTGCACATACAATTCTCTGTCAAGTAATATCGGGAAGCATCATTATAACACAATTATGCGTTGTACATGTGTTTTCTCTATTCAAGTAGTATCGGGAAGCATCATTATAACACAATTATGCGTTGTACATGTATTTTCTCTATTCAAGTAATATAGAGTAGAACCATTACAACACAATTAGACTTAATCGTAATCCCATAGTCCTGGAGAAGATCATTTCCATTCGTTCCTTGTTGAATATCTCCACCTTCATTGCTTAAGAAGAACAAGCTTCCCCCTTTACTAATGAAATTCTTGATTGAATCCAACTGTGCTATACCAATTCAAGCACCAAAATGTCATAAAATTCATGGAAATTGGATAAAATAAACTAATACAAGCTATTATTGAGCATGATTTTGAACCTCTGTAGATGTGAGTTTTTGTTGAGGTGACCCAAAAATCAACACATCAACCTTCTCCAAAACAGATACAGAAAGTTCTTCTTTATTCCTGAAATTCAAATGCAGTACTCACTTTTTTTCCATTCTTGCAAAGATCATCATAAATGATCAAGGTAATTTGATTGCGATACATAAAATACTCAGGTAGAGCTGTTCCCATATAGGAAGCAAGATATCAAAGAATGGCGTGAGAGTTCATTGTCTTCACGATCTTTAAAGGTATTCATTCATTAACTAGGCTATGGAGGAGATATTTTTGACCATTAGAGCAAACAGAACACTGTATAAATTTCCCACCATTCTTACAAACAAAAGGATATACTCTCTTACTTTACATTCTTGTAATGAAAACAGTAGATTAACGTTTCTCCCATCCTTGCAGGAAAAACGGTAGATTAACTGTCCTCCCATTCTTGCAAACAAAACATCATGCTACTTTTTATTCTCATTCTTGCGAAACAAAACTCTCTACACTATCTTTTTTCCCATTCTTGCAAGAAATTACAAGGAGGTTTGGAGCGCGCCAGAATGTTCGGATTTACTCACAGAATGACTTGATGACATGCTTTTAGTCTTTTCCCCAAGTTCTTGAATCCTTGCACAGTGCTGTGAGTCTCTGCAAAGACAAAAGAAGAAGAAGATTAGGGTTTTGTTGATTGCTTATCTGTTGTTACTACAGGTCATACAAAAACAAGAATGCAGATGATTGTGCTCATTTTTATGAATGAATGGATGGAGGAATGGATGAAGAATGGATCAATGGATCAATGAATGAAAACTGCAGCAGATTATATAAAACTAGAATGCAAAAACTAGATTGTGATGATGATTGGTGAGGGAAGGATGGACCTTGTTTGGAGCAGTCGAACATGATGGTTGCAGGGGGGTACTCTGCTTCCTCTTCTTGGCAACCCATGTTCTTCTTCTTCTTTCTGGAATGCTCTGTTTTCTGTGCATTCAGGGTGGTCATGGCCAAAGAAGGAAGTGATTTGACACTAAATCAGAACTCATAAAAATAAATAAAAATAAATAAATAAAAACAGAGTTCACATTAACCCCATGCTATCACTAAATCATTTGCCCCATAGAAATCATTTGCCCACGAGAAATCGTTGTCACCGAATTCGGCAATCGCGAAATCATATCGTTGAGAGACAATCGTCAACGAAATCGGCAATCGAGAAATCATATCGTCAACGAAATCGGCATTTAAGAAACCATCATTCGAGAGAAATCGGCAAAGCGAGAGAAATCATCACCAGAGAGAGAGAGAGAGAGAGAGAGAGAGAGAGAGAGATTGTTGTCGCCATTGTCTCGTACCGATCATTGAAGCCAAGACTCAATCATTCGACATCCAAACCGCCTCATATTTTGATGTCTTCTAAGACAAGAACAGGCTGGCAGTACGTGCACGTGCAAGCTTGTTCACCATCTTCACGATCAATCCCCTTCGTTTCCTGCTAATGAAACATTCTTGATTGGTACTTCAAGAAGACTAGAGAAGGTTTTTTCTTTTTTTTATTAGAGATTGATTCTAGCCAACGTAAATGTGCATGTGTGTGCTACTCGGGGGGGTACCCCAAGGGTCTTGGATCAAGGAGGACACGAAACTTGAGAGATACAAAGATTAAGAGGACACAAACATAGGAGAACTCGATCGTAGAAGGGGGACATGACCTTTGTCTTCCACAAGGCACTTGGGAGTGATTAACACATGGGATTAAGCTTAATACACTTGATTAACATAAGTACATGAGATTAAGATTAAAATGTCCTCGTATTAGGAAGTAGATGGCAATCTATACAAGAAATCCCTTTGTTGAGAATCAAACTCAACTTCCTTAGTGTGGGAACACACCTTAGGAATAGCCAAGTGTCTGAACATCCCACCACTTTTTATCATAACTAATGTGTCATAGAAGTTAAGTCCTATGACACATAGTTACTAGGTAGTTAAGTCTCCACCTCCTTCCCGAGAGGTGGTTGTAATGAGAGAATATAGAGAGAAGATGACAACATAAGCATTTTCTCCTCTTCTTTGTAACCGTTTTTTTGTTGTTCATTCTTGTTAACATACTTTTCTTGTTTTTTATCTATCGGTCTCTCTCTATATATATATATATGTATATATATATATATATATATGTATATCATACACACACACACACATACTCTTTCCATTGTACAAAATCACACCTGATTCTTACATGGTATCAAAGCGATTGGTAGATTAATCCAAGCCCATGCGTGTGTGTTGTGTATACGCCGACGTTCACGAAGAACCAACAATCGTTGTAGTACCAACCCTACACAGTTCGTATCATAAAGAAGAAGACGAAAACTTGTTTCAACCAAGTCGACCATCATGAATAATCAGATGGGCAGTTCTCTCCTCAGTGAAAAGCTTGACAGAAATAACTTTGCATCTTGGGAATACAAGGTGCAGCAATACCTTGTTGGCCAAGGTTATTGAAGTTATATTGAGGAGCACAAGAAACACAACCCAACCCAACACACACCAACTACCCAACATGGGAGCAAGCGGCATGCCGTTTGTTGTACTACCTTGCATCATGCGTTCATGATCACATGCTCGGCTACATCTGAGAAGCCAAAACACCAAAGGAGGCATGGGGAAACCTCAAAAAGATCTTCGCAGCCAACACGACTACACAAAAACTTCAACTCTGTCAAGAGTTGAATAGCATTCAACAGAGGGATATGTCGATCGGAAACCACACCTTGAAGATCAAGGAGATGTGTGATTCCCTTGGGTTGATCAATGTTAACATTGACGACAATGAGATGGTGTTGATATGTCTCCGAGGACTCTCACCTAGGTTCAACGCAATAAGGATGGCCTTCCTCGCATACATCTTCTTGAGCATTCTATTTTCCAATCTATATTGTGTCTCTCTCCTCTCCTCTTCTCAAACACACACACACACACTACACACATCTCTAACTTATTCTGCTGCACAGAATCACCATCAATTCTTTACAGTGGCAAATTCGGCCACTATGAGGTAGAGTGTCAAAAGAAGAAAAGTGAGTCGGCTTTCACAAGCTAACAACTTACTAACTACGGCAGAATGTTCATGATGTGGCATAGAGTGAATTCTATGACGGCCTCCAACCTAACCAATACGTCCAACTCAGAAGACGTATTTTTTGTTGACTTTGGCGCCTCAAACCATATGACATCTCACCAAGAATGGTTTCAAGAACGTCTTGCATGTTCCAACTATAACGAAGAAACCGATCTTGGTCGGCCAAATCGTGGAGTAAGCCATGCAAGTTCATTTCAACCATGGAGGATGCTTTATTGAAAAGGAAGGCCGACTCATCGCTTGTGGTTGAGGGGAAGGCCGAATGTTTATCCTCGAGTCAAACGGGGTAAAATGAGTCATGTTCACAAAGGGCCATAAAGTTGACGCCAACATAGAGTTATGGCACAAAAGGATCGGCCACATCAATCTCGAGAAGCTCAAGGGCATGCAGTCGAACGAAGTCGTCATCGGACTTCCAACCTTTATTTTCTTCCTATTTATTAAATCGAGTACTTTATACATTTTTCACGTAGTGTACAAAATACACAACGACAACGGCCATAAATTGGTACCTTGCTAGAGAGAACACATACCATTTCATGGGATGCCAAGCCTTCATAACCCGAATGCGGGAATATTTTATCCCACCAAATGAAACAACTCATTTGATGGATGAATGGAGTAAATTAAGGCAAGGCGAGGGGAGTTTATCGGCATATGTCGACAACTATAGACAACTCATGCTTCAACTTCCCCATTTTCATGAAGTGACTAAAATTCATGGTTTTTTGTTTGGTTTAAGATCTAAAATCTGTTGAGAAATCGTTCGGTCAAATCACAGTAAGCGAACTGTGTTGAAATACGAATCACACCAGTATGCCAGAG